>NC_054603.1:20444278-20744278 GCF_004785595.1 Juglans microcarpa x Juglans regia
AGACAAGGCTTTGCGCATGCATTCTCGCGTGAAGCTTGATTGTCCTCGTTTTGCAGGTGAGGATCCCACGGTTTGGCTTGACCGTGCTAAGCAATATTTTACTACTCAGGAAATTCAGGGCAAGAAGAAGGTGATGCTCGCTTCCTACCATCTGGAGGGTGAAGCCAACCAATGGTGGCAATGGTATACCTGTTCTCATGACGGGAAAACCATCTCATGGCAGAAATTTGAGAATGGCATTTTGCGCCGCTTTGGACCTACGGATTTCAAAGACTATGATGAGGCGCTTAGCAAAATTAAACAAAAGGGTACTTTTCGTGAATATCAACAAGAATTTAAACGACTGGCTAATAGGGTGACTGGATAGCCAAAGAAAGCATTGTTAGGCGCTTTTATGGGCGGTTTAAAGGAAGACATCGCAATTGGGTTCGTATGTTTCGGCCCAAGGGATTGAAGAGTGCTATCGATGTGGCCAAACGCAAGGATGAGAAACTACAGCGGATCCACAAATCGTCTGGCAGTGTTCCCTCCAACACTCGCCGTGTGGGCGTTTCGAGCCCCACCAATTCCACTACTCCGTTGCCCACTGCTAAGCCTTTACGTGTTAATGCAGTGAAACGTTTAACATTCGACGAGATGCGAATTTGATGCGAGAAAAATCTCTGTTTTAACTGTGACGAGAAATTTATTCCTGGACATTGCTGTCAAGCTCAGTCATGCTTCATCGAGGCTGATAACCCACTTTTCGTGGAAGAGATTCATGAGGAAGAACCATCGCCTACTGATACGCCACCAGAACCCCTTATTTCTCTCCATGCATTGTTAGGAAGTCTAGGCAATCGTACTATTCGGGTCCGTGCTATGGTTAACCGTCAGGAAATTCATGCATTGACCGATGGAGGATCTAGCCATAACTTTATTGATCAAGCAGTGGTTAATTGTCTAAACCTCGTCGTTACACCAATCACTCCATTTTACGTCCGAGTTGCTAGTGGGGAAAAACTCGCCTGTCAAGCCAAGTATGAGAAGGTACCTATTTGCATTCAAGGGTTTTCTTTTGAGACAACATTATTTGCCTTACCTATTCGGGGTTTGGATCTTGTTTTGGGCTATCAATGGTTGGAAGGCTTGGGATGTGTGGTTCATGATTATGCCCGTCGCTCTATGGAATTTACTATTGGCACTCGCAAATTTGTTATTCAGGCCGAACCAATGGGTCCTTCCTTGGTTGTAGACGTTAATTCTTTGTTGCAGGAATGGAAGCACGGGGCTGAACTATTTTGCTTGGCTGTGATTGAGAGTGATTCCGCACTCCAAGTGGATTCCCCTCCAAATTTAGCCCCCAAAATTCAAGCTATTTTATTAGAACACCAGCAGGTGTTAACGACTCCACATGACTTACCGCCCTCACGTATGTTTGACCATCGCATTTTGCTGAAGAATGAATCCGCATCTATTAACGCCTCATCGATATGCCCACTTTCAGAAAAATGAAATTGAACGCCAAGTGGAGGAGATGTTGTCTACAGGACTGATCTGCCCCAGTACTAGCCCCTTCTCGTCGCCAGTCTTGTTGGTTAAGAAAAAAGATGGTACTTGGCGCTCTTGTACTGATTATCGCGCGCGCCTTGAATGAGGCGACTATCAAGGACCGTTTTCCAATTCCTACTATCGAGGATATGCTTGATGAATTATTTGGCGCAACGTATTTTTCTAAATTGGATCTCAAGGTGGGCTACCATCAAATTCGGGTTCATCTGGATGATATCCATAAGACGGCATTTCGCACGCACCATGGACACTTTGAGTATTTGGTGATGTCCTTTGGGCTATGCAATGCGCCGTCAACATTTCAAGCTACCATGAATTCAATTTTTAAGGTGCATTTATGTCACTTTATTCTTGTATTTTTTGATGATATTTTGATTTTCAGTAAATCTTGGCCAAATCATCTATTGCATCTTCGGACTACTCTTGGGATATTGGTCGAGCATTCCTTTTACATCAAACCATCCAAGTGTATTTTTGGCCAACAGGAGGTGGAATACCTCGGCCACATTATTACTCCGGCAGGCGTGCGAGTGGATTCTCGTAAAATTGATGCGTTGCTTCGTTGGCCTCAACCAAAAAAATCACTACACTACGGGGGTTTCTCGGTCTCACAAGATACTACCGCAAATTCGCGCAAAATTATGGCCTCATTGCATGACCATTGACCCAGTTATTACGGAAAGCGCAATTCGCGTGGAGTGACGACGCTGAACGTGCTTTTGCTTCCTTGAAGTCCGCTATGACGACTACCCTTGTTTTGGCTCTTCCTAATTTCTCTGAAGACTTCATGATTAAAATGATGCTTCCGGTTTAGGCGTGGGTGCAGTGCTCTCCCAAAACGGTCGACCGATTGCTTTCCTTAGCAAAGCTATTGGCCTCGCAAAGAAGTCTTGGTCCACCTATGAGAAGGAGATGCTCGTGGTTTTGGAGGCCGTCAAATCTTGGTGACCATACCTTTTAGGAAGAAGATTCGAAATTTGCACCGACCAAAAAAGCCTTCGTTATCTCTTGGAACATCGCATCACCGCCCTAGAGCAACAAAAGTGGGTTGCTAAGCTTTTGGGCTTTGATTATGAGATCTTCTACAAACCTGGGAGGGAAAATGGAGTGGCCAATGCCCTTTCACGTAGTGGCTTAGACCATGAATTGGTTGCCATCTCTGGACCGATATGGGAGATATGGGATGAATTACGGGAAGCTACGAAAAAGGATGTTGTTTTGGGTCCTCTGGAACGTAAACTGCATGCAGACCCACTCTCTATTGCTGGGTACAGTTTGAAAAATGGGTGCATCATGCGAGAGGGTCGCGTCTTAGTTACTGAGGCTCCGACCATCAAAATGTCTTTTTTACGTGAATTTCATGATAGTGCCGTTGGTGGGCATTCAAGCGTTCTGCGCACTTACAAGCGGCTTTCCTTGCTCTTTCATTGGAGAGGCATGAAAAAAGATGTTAAACTCCACATCCAGTAGTGCTATTCTTGCCAACGGAACAAATATGACACACGCCAGCCAGGCGGTTTACTCAAGCCATTGCCAATTCCATCCGGGGTGTGGATTGATGTGTCCATGGATTTTATCAGTGGCCACCCTAAATTAGCCGGTAAGAATTCCATTTTCGTGGTCGTTGATCAGCTCACTAAATTTGCCCATTTTATTGCACTGGCCCATCCTTATACGGCTCGAGATGTTGCCAATGCATTCATCCAGATTGTGGTCAAACTCCATGGTCTTCCATTTTCCATTGTCAGCGGCCGTGACCGCATCTTCATGAGTCATTTTTAGCACGAGCTCTTCCATTTACAGGGCACAACGATGCGCACTCGCTCCGCCTATCATCCGGAAACTGACAGCCAAACCAAAGTTATAAACCGTTGCTTAGAGCAGTATCTTCGATGTTTTGTACATGCGACGCCGAAATGGTGGGAAGCTTTTCTCGCATGGGCCGAATTCTCATATAACACCTCTTTCCACAGTTCTATAAAGATGACCCCATTTGAAGCACTGTATGGCCGCCCACCTCCCATTCTGAATGCTTATGTACCAGGTTCCACTGCCATAGTCGAAGTTGACAGTGCTCTAATCGCTCGCGATGGCATTCTCCGTCAACTCAAGACTAATTTGGCTATGACTCGCAACCAGATGAAACAACAAGCTGATAAAGGCCGTCGAGATGAAGTATTTAACGTGGGGGATTGGGTCTATTTGAAATTGCAGCCTTACCGTCAACACTCTGTTCTTAAGCGTCCATACCAGAAGCTCGCAAGCAAGTTTTTTGGGCCTTATCAAGTTCTAGTGCATATCGACATCGTAGCTTATCGCCTCCAATTGCCTCCTGATGCTAAGATCCATACTGTCTTTCATGTATCCATCTTGAAGCGTCGTCTTGGGGACACCACCGTTGTACAACCCACTCTGCCTCCTTATGCTGAGGATGGGTTACCCTTGATACAACCTGAAGCAGTCTTGGGTTCGCGCTGGGTCCAGAGTGCTAGTGGGTGGGTGCAGGATGTATTGATTCGCTGGAATAGTTTACCAGCTGAAGATGTCACCTGGGAACCGCTCTCGACTGTTAAGGAGCAGTTTCCCACATTTAACCTTGAGGACAAGGTTACTCTCACAGGGGGGGCAAATGATACGATTTCACAAGAAGCAACGCTACGTAGGAGCATGAGGGCTACCAGACTGAATGTGCAGCTGACCGACTATGTAGCTTGAATTGGCAAGATGCATCTCCAATATTTTATTTCCATGTTGGTGGATATTTTATTTCCTTGTTAGATGTTTCTTTTCCTTACGCTAGATCATTTTATTTCCTTGTTGGTATTCTTTCTCTATTCAACCATTATTTCATTTGATGTAAATGGTTTATAACAAACCGTGGAACTTGTTGAAAGTTTTTATGCAAATTGTTATCAATAAAACCTTGGTCTTCTCAATACTGTGAATTGAGAGAAGGTCCCTCTACACCGTGAGCAGAGGATCTTGGCGCTTGTACCTATCAAGTTTCTTCGAAATTTAGGAGCTACTATCTATCACGTGCATAAGCCCTTAATACATACAGAAAAATAAAACTTTACTACAATTGGTAATGGGATGTAGAAAACAAACATCGAGAGGGAGTACTGAACCTGGGTGAAAATCAGAGAGGAGAGACGACTGACGAGACTTCCCTGAAGCTACCTTCTCATACCCTAAGATCCAAAGAAGATTAAATCTAGTTTATTCTTTATTTACACAGAAAAGCCATAGTGAAGAACAATAATGCTCATTGTTAGAAGCCTTAAGGAAGGTTTGTGCAGGATTTACGTGAATCAACGACCATCCGATAGGAAAAATCAGTGTCATCTGTCCCAGAAGGTCTCCCAGATGCTAATTTTCTCTGCTGCATCGTCTACTTCGATTTTCTGTCTAGGTTTCGGACTTTCAGTACAGTTGGTTCCGGTTTGAAACCTTTGAAATGAGTGGGGCCAGAGTATAATTTTTTGTAAGTTTTTTGTAAGATGGAACTCATGGAAGCAAAGAATTGGTTTTATAAAACCAAATCGTTGGATAGTTGTAAACGAAACTTTGACGCTATGCCTCGTTTGTTTTTAGAAAACATATCATATCATCTTATCTCATCTAATTATTATAATTTTTTATCTTTTAATACAAAATAGAATAAATAATTTAACTTTTTCAAACAATACTTTATATTCTAATAATATTTAATTCAACTTTTTAACTTTAATCTCAACCATCTCATCTGCAAAAACAAACGAGCCAAATTCTCAGAATTTTACGGTTTACAGTGGCCTCTGGCTCTAAGATCCGTTAAGTTGAGTTGAGTTCTTTATAAATAATAGTGAATTGAGATGGTAGAGTGAATTTTGTGAAGCTCATTTAAGATGAGTTTATATGTATTTAGATGTATATATGGGAGGTTGAAAAATATTATAGGTCCCGCGTGTAAAAAGATATTGAGTTGAAAAAAAATTGTGGGTCCTAAGTGTAAATATGTTTTGAATTGAAATGAATTTAGTGATTTGAGAATTGATTTTTTAAATGTTAAACTTAGTTTCAAATTAGATTGAACTGATTATTAAATCTCAATTTCATCTCAGTTCAATCTATGTTCCAAACGGGTGCCTTAATAGATTATTAAATTCCGTAAGATAAACTTTAGGCCGAAACAAAAATTCATTGAATCAAACAATTAACATATACAACAACTGCATGTATAATACCATCGACCATCTAATAAGGGAGGGTTAGATGAGTAAAAAATTTAAGACATACATAGCTCTGTAAAAAATTTACATTTATTTTGGAGAATAGAAGAATAAATTTGACTTTTGACATATACCCTATTCCTCAGATAATATTCAACTAGCAATGTGTGTAACACCCCGTATTTTAGTGTATTTTTTAATTAAAAGATTATTTGTTATTAATTTAAAATTTATTCTCTTGTTTTAAAATTATTGGATTTTTAGTTGTGTTATTTTTATGATTTTTAATTTACAAAAATTATTTTTGAAGTGCTTTCTCTAAATTTATTTATTTTTATGCGTTTAAATTTCTTCTCAAATTAAATTAACTTGTTGTGGGGTTTAATTATTTGTTTTCATTTTTAATCACTGCGTTTGAATTATTTTATTTTACTTGCTGTGTTAAAATCGTTTCCGTTGGATCGTTTTTGTGACCCAAGATATGAGGATTGGACCTCATTTCTTTCCCTACATTTTCTCTTTCCTCTTTTCTTTTTCTTCTTTTTTTTTCTTCTCCTTCTTTTTCTTTTCTTTTTCTCCTCTCCTCACCCGCGCGCCGCACGACTGTCCCCCTTTCTCTCTCCGTCCGTTTCTTCTTCCTCCCAGCCCCGCCGCCTCGCACTGTCGTGCGCGACACCGCCCGGCCCACTGTCCTTCCCAGCCACTAGCGACCACCCCCTTGTATCACCAAGCCGCGGCACTCCTTGCGCCGCTGCGCCACCGTCTTCTCACCACATCATCATCGACCTTCTAGCAACCCAATGGACCCAACCTCACCTCCGATCTGTCACCGGTGAAGCCCCACCATCAACATTTCCGTTTTGGGTATTTTTGCACTTCAACCGCCTATTGCGCCGCCACCCACGACCAACCACCACCACCACTAGCTTCACCGACATCCCTAAGCCCTACCCTATCAATCTCGGGTCTTCGTTTACACCCGTTCAAAAGTGGGTTTTTGAGACCCACGGCCACAGTGCTTTTGGCACTGTTTTGTTGCTGCGTTGCCACTTCTAGCACCTCCGTGATCTCTCAAAAATTATATTATAGCATTGTAAGTATTTTTCCCAAAGAACTTTTGAGATTTAAATGTATTTATGCTCTAATTCATATTTACTGTTAATTTATTGGTGGTGCCGGACTGAGTCTGAGGAGTAAGGGGATCGGTTAGATTGGATGATGGAGTTGTTTGTGTGAGATTGGTTTATGCTATGAAATTTGTTAGCTGTTTCGGGTTTAAATATTGGTGTTTTGAGTTTGACGTTCGTCATAGTGAATATTGATGATTTTTAGGAAGTGATGATATATTTTTGGATTATTGGTTTGATGTTTTGGAAATGTTTAGAAGGGTTTGTTGGGGCCTTTTAACATCTAGAAGTGTTGAGATATTTTTTCCTGTTGTGGAGTTGTGAACGGAGAGAGAGTAGTGTGTAGTGTCGTCCTGATTAAATTGTTAGTAATTGTTTGGGACTGCGAACTGTAGGAATAAGTGTGAGTTATTGGAATTTGAGTTGACATTGGTTTTGATGCTTGTATTTGACAATATTGAGATTGGTATAGAATACTGTGGGTCGAAGTGTGGGCTGTCCGGATTATTATTTGGCTGATTGAGTTTGATTAAACTTACTGAATTATGGTCTATAAATTGGGTATTAAGTTGTCTAAGACCAATTTTGTGTTGTTGGACTTTAATATTTAGTTTATATTATTTTTATGAATAGGTGACGAGACGGATAGAGACCGTATTCAAGTCATAGATAATGCGCTGCAGGAGTCAGGTAAGCGGGGTTCCTATGCTAGGCCTTACACGAATTATTTGAGACTGAGGTTGATTTTCTGAAAACTTTGCATATTTTTGTGGTGAAATGAGAACTTGGGAAAAAACAAAAACCAACCTCAGTCGTTTATTTGCATACTCATGAAATCTGTACGAAAAAGAGAAAAATATGTTCTGACATGCATTATGTAGACATGAGCTAAATTCTGTCATGTGATTTCTGAAATCTGAAAAATGAGCGATATTGAGAATATGAAAAGTTGTGCATTTATTTGAAAAGATATTCTGGCTTTTGTGTTCAGTGTGTGTAAACTATCTGATTCTGTTTTGATATTTTGATATAACATCTGAAAACCTTTGGCATGGTGTACTGGTTTTCGTATCTAACTCTGTCTCTGCTTTGCTCTGCTCTGCTCTGTTATGCTCTGCTCTGTTTGGGTTGGTACCAACTTCTCTGTCTCTGAGTGCACCCACTTTGGAAACAAAGTGGTTTTATTGTGGTCTTTCCTGTGTGCACACTCGGGGCTCCGAGAAGAATAAAGGAAAGATTTCACCTCTGTCTCTGCCTGGTTTGGCCACCGGGGTTAGCACAACCCTACCACGGGGGTGAAACATGGTCTCTGCTCTGTTTGATGCTCTGTTTTGATCTGATGATGATACTCAGTTTATGTTATGCCAAAGCACTATGAGTTTTACTTGTCTTAAAACCATCGCTCTGTTACTTTTGAAAATATGTTCTGTTCTGCATGATAACTTTGGAAAATATTTTGTTCTGCATGCTCTACTTTGTAAATGCTCATGTTTACACGCTAGCATATGATTTCTGCTTACTGAGTTGTTGATAACTCACTCCCTATCTTCATAATATTTTTCAGATGATGTGCAGAGTCCAACTGAGGATCTGGATTAGATTAGTGATCATGATTAAGCTGAGAAAGGATGTTAGAAGAAGGAATTCTAATGTCTTATGTCTTTTAGATTTAATTATATCTTGGGCTTGGGTTTAGTAAGACTTTTGAAGTTATTAGTTTGGTTTGTTATGACTACCGGGAGATTTTGGACTCCTTAGCTTATTTTGCTGCAGTAATAACTTTGTAGAGTTTCAATGTGGTTATTTAGAGTACTTGAGATTGAGTTTTGCTAATAAAGTTTTGGAGTTTTATTTTAGTTGTGTTGGAAAACATGTTCTTAAGTGACAGGTAGTAATTCTCCAGGCCAACTGGGTTTGGGGCGTTACAATGTGTGCAACCTAGACGGTTGAAAAATATAACCTGGTGTGTGCCAGAAGGCAACAAAACTTTGTGCGCACAATCTGTCAAAGAGATGAAGTGCAGTAAAACTTCACAACTTGCGAACTCTAGAAGAATCAATGATTTTGGCCGAGTATAGCCACAAAATCTGTCAAACAAGGACCTAATTACTCGACAAAGACCCCCAACTCCTATATCAAAGTTCCACTGAATTTGCCTTAGCAATAAAAAAAATACTGTATTTTGATCTGTGTTCGGGGTTAACTCAGAGAAAACAGATAAAATGGAAAACAAGATAGGACAAGAAGAACCAATAATCGAGGCAAAATCCCACCTCTACAATGAATCAACCACGCACTTCTGATGACTTTCCCTTCCAAATTCTTCCTTTTATACTTCTGTACATTTCCAAACAAAATGCCCCGTGTTACATTTACACTCATTATGCTAACATTCGAATTACACCAAAGAATTGGAGTGATGGTGTTCTTATTGTGTGTCAGCGTATGAATCGTATGCATTCATCAGTCATCAATGATTCCTCTCCTTTCTCTATCTTGTTCCCTTCCTCTCCATCTTTTTCTCTCTCTCAAAAAATCTTTGGATGTGTTTGCTATGTTCATAACCTTGGCCCAAGCTTTGATAAGCTTGATCCACGTGCTACCAAATGTTTCTTTGTTGGTTATTCCCAGACTCAAAAAGGCTATCGCTTCTATAGTCCTGTTCTTAGACGTTATTTCACAAGTACTGATGTCACCTTCTTTGAATCCATACCCTATTTCTCAAACAAATCTTCAGTTGTTGAGTGTGATTATCTACCATTACTTACCCTTACCATTACTCATATAAGACAGTGTACGAGTTACGCGGATTTCTTTTAAAATAATAGGTAAATCTAGACTCATATAAAAAAATAATTTTTTAAATTTTAATGATGGACCATACCTTTTTTAAAAAAATTAATACTTGAATCTTCTACACCCTACAACTATATTTACCATTACTTGTGTTAAAATGTGTCTCGTTAGATTTTAGTGGAACTCTCTTTATACATCTGTATTTTTCCTACTCTAAGCCCTGGAATTCAAGTATGTAAAAACTCTACAAAATTTAAATTGGCTATGAGGTAAGTGTCGTTCAATAAACGAATCAATTATAACAAGAATTGGATCCAAAACCTTATCCTGATAAAACAATTCTAACATGCAAGGTAATCTCTTTTTTTTTTTTTTTTTGAAAATGAATCCTCTGTATTCATTCATTGAACTATAACCTCATTACAAGATTTCTCCTTACAGATGATACTCCTAATACAATTAGGAATCTCTTCAATCCAAACTATTTCAGGAGGTAAAAATAAAGCTTCTTAAGCTAAAACATGAACTGCCTCATTTGCTTCCCTATAAACAAAATTAACACTTCAGTTCTCTATAACTTTTAACAACTTTTTTGCATCTTCGACTACCCCCCATAGGAGGAAAAATCCTTTTCTCCTTTATTGACAGCATTCACTATGACTTGAGTATCACCTTCGAATAAAACTCTAATGAAATTGAGCTCTCTACACACTTCCATGGCTTTCCAAAGTGCAAGACTTTCAGCTGTTGCAGAATCTGTCAAGAAATTCTTTTGTTCTCTTGCAGCAACCAAAATCTCCCCTTCCTCATCTCTAATAACCACCCCAAGCCCCACCTTTCTATCTTTTTTGGACACTGCTACATCCCAATTTGCTTTAGAAAATGACTCTCTTGGTCTACTTCACTGAACAACCCCCCTTTCTGATCTTGGAAATGGGATATGTCTTGCATTCTGTTGAACTAGTTGGAACACTCTTAACTCATCTCTAGCTGTTTTTATCACTTAGCTTGGACTTTTAAAAACTTCATCAAAGATGAACTCATTTCTTCTTAGCCAAATGTTCCTCATAACCATGGCTATCTCCTCTAAAACATCTCTGCTTACCTTCTCCACCAATATGTCCCATAATTCTAATAAATCAGTTCATTTAAACTCCACTTCTATATAACATTGGTTGATTCTGACCAAACATCTGTTGCTGCTGGACAGAACCAAATTGCATGCATCACTGATTCATCATCATTCTTGCAAATTGGGCATTTTGAACTTTATGTTATTTTCCTCAAAGACAAGTTATTTCTAATTGCTAATAACTCCTTTGTAGCTCTCCACATAAAAAGTTTGACCTTCCCTGGAATATTTAATCCCCATATTTCCTTCCAACAAGTATCCCCTTCTCTGCCCTTTGAACTTTCACCCTTCATTGCTTCTTTCCTGTTTATTTCCATCTGGTATGCACTGCTGACAGAAAATTGTCCCTTCTTGGTACCTCCCCATATCATTTTATCTTCTGAAGTTAGCTTGCTAATTGGGATACTACAGATCTGCTCCACTTCTTCTTGGTTGAATATCCTTTCTATCAACTGCACATCCCATTTTCCTTCAGAGATCAACTCACTGACTTTTGATTCTTCATCTAGTATCGAGCAAGGAGATTGCACACAGTAAGATGAGGGTGTTTGAAGCCATTTCTGCCCCTATATCCTTATGCTACTCCCATTCCCAACTCTCCACCTTAAACCTTCTTTTAACAACTTCAAAGCTCCCCCCATACACTCCTCTATATAAATGAGGGTCTATATCCCAACTTAGCTTCAAGCAAAGAGACTGAATTGAAGAATTTTTCCTTGGAAATCTTGGCTGCCATACTCCCTAGATTCTGTAAGAACCTCCATCCTTGTTTGGCCAACAAAGCCACATTGAAGCTCTTAAGGTCTCTGAATCCCAAACCTCCCCTCCGTTTTGATTTTCCAAGTTTTTCCCAACTGCACCAATGAATTCTGCTACTGTTAGACTGGTTGCCCCACCAGAAATTTGCCATTAGTGAGTTTAATTCCTTGCACAGATGCTTTGGGAGTTTAAACACACTCATAGTATATGTTGGGATTGCTTGTAATACTGTCTTGATCAAAACCTCCTTACCTGTTGAAGACAGAAATGAGTTTTTCCAATTACTAATCTTCTTCCACACCCTTTCCTGTATACATCTAAATGTATTGTACTTGGATTTCCCCACTACAGGGGGCAAACCCAAATATTTTTATAGCTGCCTTTCATAACCGAGCCTCCTAACTCCAAGATCTTCCTTTTTTCTTCAACCCTTGAGTTAGAACTGAAAAAAACTATTGTTTTCTCCTTATTCAAAAACAGCCTAGATGCTTTTTCATATTTCAGTAATAATTCTTGGATTTTTACCCACTCACCTGCTAAACCTCTTCCAAACAAAATGCAGTCATCTGTAAAAAAGTAAATGGTTTACACGAGTTCCACTTCTTGCTACAGTTACTCCTTTTGTGTTACCCTTCATTTCTGACCGATTTAGCACTGCACTGAGCCCTTCAGCACACAAAATAAAAACGTATGGAGACAATGGGTCACCCTGTCTCAAGCCTCTCATAGGATAGAACCTTGACCCAGGGCTTCCATTGATTAAAACAGAATTGCTCACAGTTGAAACACATTTCATAATGAGTTCAATCCATTTTTTGCAAAACCCAACTTCCCCATGACAGCCTCTAGATAACACCATTCAATCCTATCATAAGCTTTAGACATATCTAATTTGATAGCCATATTTTCTACTTTGCCTTTTTTCCTTGCTTTCATAGAATGAAACACCTCATATGCCACCATTATATTATCAATAATCAATCTTCCAGGAAAAAAGACACTTTGGTTGGGTGAAATTACTGCATTCATAAATTTTTTCAACCTAATTGCATAGACTTTTGACATGATCTTATAAGCAACATTACAAAGGCTTATTGGCCTATAGTCATTGGCCGTTTTAGGATCTTTAACCTTAGGAATGAGTGCAATAAAAGTATAATTCATAGAGGGAATTAGAGCATTACCATTGAGCCATGACAGGACTGCTTTGCACACTTCGTCACCTACTACATGCCAGTGCTTTTGATAGAAACATGGTCCAAATCCATCTGGACCAGGTGATTTCAATGGAGCCATTTGCTTAAGAGCTTCCTTGACCTCTCCTGTAGTAAAAGTTTTAGTCAAGCAATTGTTCATATCTTTTGTCACATAAGGTTCCACCTCCCTTAAGCAATCTTCAATATCCTCAACACTCGGGTCTGAGGAGGTGAAAAGATTCAGAAAATAATTGTTGAAAACCATTTCAACCTTCTCAGGTGAAAAATCTGCTTAATCATATTCTTTTTCCTTCTGTGGTTTGCACAACTATGGAAGAACTTAGTATTTCGATCCCTTTGATTGTACCAATCCATCTTTGCCCTTTGCCTCCACTTCAAGTCCTCCATCTCAAGATAGGTCCCTATCTCCTCTTGAATTTTCTTTATCTCCACCATATTGTGACACCCTTCATCTTCTTGTAATTTTTTAAGCATTTTTGTTTTTTCCTTTAGAGCTCTCCCCTTATCTTGAACAATCTGCCTACTCCATCTTTGAAAAGCTCTTCTACTATCTTCCAGTAGCATTTGCAATGCCATGCCTGTGTCCCTCCATGTTGTTCTCACTTGCCAAGCTCTTTTTATAACTTCCTCACAATCTTCCTCCAAAGACCATCTAGCCTCATATCTGAACAGCCTCTTCCTCTTCCATACATTGGTATTTTTCTGGTTCATACATAATAAGATGGGTCTATGGTCTGAGCACCTAGCTACAAGAACCTCCACCCACCCTTCCTTAAACATCATTTTCCACCTTAGATTAGCTATTGTTCTATCAAGCCTCTCCTTAGTAAAGGTCTCATCCCCATGCCTATTGCTCCAGGTAAATTTATCGCCCCTCCAGCCCAAGTCAAGTAGACCTCCCCTCTCCAATGCTTCTCTAAAACTGCCCATTTGTTTCTCTTGTCTTGGTTTACCCTTTTTTTCATCATGTGTCAGAACTTCAATGAAATCTCCCACCACGCACCAACCAACCTCATCTATTGGTCTCAAAGATACCAACAACTGCCAAGCTTCTGCCCTCAGTCTGGTTTCAGGCTGTCCATAGAAGCCTGTCAACAACCATCTCTCATTCCCTTCTTCATTTGTAATCCAAGCATTTTCTTCATTTGTAATCCAAGCATTAATGTGTCTATTGGAATAGTTTTGAATTTCCACTTTCGTGGACTGATCCCAAAGTAACATTAATCCTCCTTTCCTTCCCTCAGGTTCCACCACAAAGTAGCCCTCACTCCTCACTCTTCTTTTAATTCTATCACATTTCCCACTCCTCAACTTCGTCTCCATGAGGAATATCACATTTGGCCTCTATTCCTTTACCATTTGGCAAAGGTCTTGAACTGACCGAGGGTTGCCAAGCCCTCGGCAATTCCAACTAAGAGTTTTCATAATGATTGGTGGGGCTATCCACCAGCCTCCACCAATGTTTGTGATTCTTCATGCACCTCACAACAGGTACTTTTTAACCTCTTCCTCCCCCTATCCTCCTCCTTCCCTTCACCAACAGGGCTAAATAGTCTCTTAGAAAGGCTTGACACACTATGGGAAATAGTTATGCCACCTTGTTTTCTTGCTCTTCTCTTCCAGGTTCCTTTAGAGTTTCCCTCCCCCCTCATCAAAACTTCCTCTCTCAGTAAATTCCTCTTTTCCTTCCCTTCTTCACTTAAAAGTTCTTGACTCTCTTTTATATTTTCCTTCGCTCCCTTATTTGCTGGTGGAGAAACCAACAAACTACCCTCCCTTTCAATTTCCCTTGCCTCTTGACTTACCTCCCTTCCTACCTTGATTCCTGACTGTAACTCTACCTCTCCCTGAACTTCATTCTGCTCTTGCAGTCCCTCCTTCACCTTCATTATTACAGCTGGTTCACCTCTCTCATTGTTAACTCCATTTCTAATCGGACTTCTTCTACTCTCTCCTTGTTTTGGGTACTTTGCTCTCACCCCAGCCTTCATCCAAGCACCAAACTGAACCTCCTCCTCACCATTCCCCTTGCAACTTGCTTCCTCGTGGATAATGCACCCACATTTGAAGCAGAAATGTGGAAGTTTCTCGCATTTAATAGGTATCAAGAGAACCTGCCTTTTTATAGTAATGGTTCTTCCCCTAGGTAATCTCAAAGGTTCGTTTTGTGCCATTAATTAGTGAACAAGGAAAATTATGAAGGAAATTTTGATTGGTGGTCACCCTATAGCCTATCTTGTGCAAATTAAGTACCTTTTTATCATTTTTTTTAATCTATCACGACAAACAAGCTAGTGGACTAATCAATCAAAGACATGAGGAGTTAGTTTTTTTAAAATAATTTTAATTAAATGTCGTTTTAAAAGTTAAAAAACATCTTATTATAAGAAAAATGATTGGTCCAAGTGTTTTCTGTTAACCATGGCATTTCTTCTTTTTCATGCTGGTGGTGGTTCTGTTTTTAATTTCCACACCAATAAAAACACAGCCACGTACACAATGAAGTGATACATTTTTTTTTCTTTTACAATAATAAAATAATACATATATACATATATACATATATATATATATATGGAAAGTGGAATAAGAATATGAGTACTACTGCATTGAACAAAACTTAGATCAGATCCATCCTCAATACAACAAACTTTAATTTTGAAGACCCGAAAACATTTCTTCTTCTTGCTCAAATATTTTGGCTGCATCTTCCATTGCTAATTTTTCGGTGGTCACCCTATGGCCTATCGTGTCCACATGAACAATAAAGAAATTAATCTCAGCAATGAATAGGGAGGTATTAGCACAACAATCTCATGTATAAAGTTCTTAAAACACTTGATTGAATAAATGATTTAAACACATGAGTTGAATAATAAATGAGAAGCTTGTTCTCGATCCTAAATTTTATGGGTAACGCTAGATACAGTATTTGAATAGAGTTCTGCATACTCCATTTAAAAAAAGTGTAGTCATACCATGGAAGAGGCATAAAGGATCAGAGTTGCAGAAGTTGCATGTAAGACCCAGTGATGTGAGGCCCAGTCCCGTGAACACGGCCTAGCCTTTATTGGAGAACTAGATTCGATGCCGTTTGGTGAGAATCTCTTTTTCATCAGTTTCCTTTCTGATTTCTCCTCTTGTTGGTTACTTCTTCCCTTGTTTTTCTCTCCCTGTATCCCTTTCTCTTCACACGTTGTTTCAGTTTCGACTTCTTGCCTCTCTACACTCTTAATTCCTTGCAGATTAGTGTGTCTCTATCTCTCGCGTCCCTCTATTGTTCAGTATTTGTTGGCGCTGCAGTTTTGGGTAAAACAAATCTCAGACTTGGATTGCCGAGAGCTTCTCCAGTTGGTAAATCTCCTATTTTCTCTTTTCCTCTCTAAGATTTCACATCTCTCTTCCTCTTACACGAAATGGCTATTGAATATAATTTTTTTTGAAGTGCAGTCCGTGGTTTTGGTGGATTTTCCCGTGCGTCTTCGTGTTTGTTGTAGTGCCGTGATTACGTTGTTCTACTCGGTTTCTCATAACCGTTGAGCCTCCAATTGTAAGTTATTCACTTAGTTGGGTAATTTTTCTCTCTTGAAGAAATAAAATTCTGACTTTCTCACTAAATCACAGGTAATTATTTTCATTTCTACATAGTGTTGCGTCGCTACTTTCTTTAACCGATCACCACACGACGCTAGGTATAAGATATTGTTGTAAACTTTCTTAGTCAGCTGTTTACGTGTGTAAGAAGAATAGAATTTGATTTGTTGGATTTGTGCTTTAGAAATAAATAGTAGTGAGTCTTGTTGGGTGCCAATTAACATTTAGAAGTGTTGGATTTTCTTTATGTGGAGTTGTAAACGGAGAAAAACATTTGATGTGTAGTGCTGTTTTGGTTGAGTTGTTGGTGTTTGCTTGGAATTATGGGCTGTTGAATTGGGTTTGATTTATTGATTATATGAGTGGACGTTGGTTTTGGTGGGTGTATAGGTCAATATTGAAGTTGGTATATTGTATTTTGGGTTGAAATGTGGGCTGTCCAGATTTTGTATGGCTGTTTGAGTTGAGTTAAATTCACTGAAATATGGTTTAGAATTTGGGCCTTAACTTTTTTTAGATCGAAATTGTGTTGTTGGTCTTTAATACTAAGTTGATATATATTATTTTTATGAATAGGTGACGAGACTGACAGAGGTCATTTTCAAGGCATAGATAATACGCTGCAGGAGTCAAGTAAGTGGGATTCCTATACTAGGTTTTACATGAATTATTGAGACTGAGGTTGACTTTCTAAAAACTTTGCATATTTTGTGATGAAATGAGAACTTGGGAAAAACCAACCTCGGTCTCTTATTTGCACTACTCATGAAATCTGTACGAAAAAGGGAAAATATTTTCTAACATGCATTGTGTAGACATGAGCTAAATTTTGTCATGTTGTCTCTGAAATTTGAGAAAGAGCGATATTGAGAATCTGAAAAATTGTGCATTGATTTAGAAAAATACTCCGACTTTTGTTTTCAGTATGTGAAAATGATATGATTATATTTTGGTACTTTGTTTTATTTTGATATGGCATCTGAAAACCTTTGGCATGGTGTACTGATTTTGTATCTGACTCTGTCTCTGCTCTGCTCTGTTTAGGTTGGTACCAACTTCTCTGTCTCTGAGTGCACCTACTTTGGAAACAAAGTGGTTTTATTGTGGTCTTTCCTGTGTGCACACTCGGGACTCCGAGAAGAATAAGGGAAATATTTCACCTCTGTCTCTGCCCGGTTTGGCCACCGGGGATAGCACAACCCTACCACGGGGGTGAAACATGATCTCTTCTTTGCAAGATGCTCTGTTTGGATGTGATGATGATGCTCAGGTTATGTTATGCCAAAGTACTCTGGGTTTTACTTGTCTTAAAACCATCGCTCTGTTACTTTTGAAAACATGTTTTGTTCTGCATGATAACTCTAGAAAATATTTTGTTCTACATACTGTACTTTGTAAATGCTCATATTTGCACGCTAGCATATGTCATTTGCTTACTAAGTTGTTGATAACTCACCCCCTTATCTTCATAATATTTTTAGATGATGTGGAGAGTCCAACTAAGGACCTGGATTAGGAATTGTGAGCATGATTAAGCTGAGGAGAGGATGTTAAGAGAAGGAATTCTGATGTATTTTAGATTTGATGTATTTTAGATTTAATTATGTTTTTGGTTTAGTAGGACTTATGAAATTATCAGTTTGGTATGTTATGAATACCGGGAGATTGTGGACCCTCTTGGTTTATTATTATTGCAGTAATGACTTTGCGAAGTTTGTAAGGTGTTTATTTAGAAGATATGAGATTGATTTTGCTTATAAAGTTTTTGGAGATTTTTTTTTAGATGTGTTGAGAGACATGTTTATAAGTGATAGGTAGTAATTCTCCAACCTACCCGGGTATGGGGCGTTACAATGCACATATTGTATGCCAACTAATAGTCGCGCTTGCAAAGGCCGCATAAGAGGTCCTTCAGCATGTGGGGAAGAAGCAGTTGATCGTTTTATGCGATGAAGCGCCTGCTTATGCTGCCTTTTGAGGCGTACAAAAGAAATATTGACAGCACGCTGTGAGACTACATCTGTGGATGAATCACCAGATTTGTCTTGTTCCGAAGACATGAGTAAAAGCATTGCTTCATTACAGAGGAGTTCCTCGTATGATATTATTGGAATCTTCTTGAGAAGAGCATATCATTGACTGGCCAATTCCCCCATTGGAAACCAATCTGCAGTTGCAAAGTTTACTGCCTCTCCACAATTAAAACCTGAAATTTAACAGAAAAGTGATTAAGGTGACCACTACTGGCAAGCAAGTACAGAGAGAGAGAGAGAGAGAGAGAGAGAGAGGTTTACCATGGCTAAATCCTGCATGATATGCTCTAGGAAAGGTAATGAAAAACTCCCCTGGCACCTGCACAGCCTTGTAGACAGGTACATGATGTTGTAGCAAAAAACTTGGAAGAAACATTGTGGTCTTTTCGGAAAGCAGTTCAAAAGCACCATCCTGATCTCCACTCGACGATATGATATCTGAGGAGTAAACATGATCATGGACTACCCTTTCAAACTGCGGAGCTGCATGACCAGGAACTCCATACCAAGTTTTGGGTGCACCAGAGTGATGATAGTTAATGCTGAGAAGGAAAGTTTTGGTTACGACATATTTAATACATGAACACAGTTTTGAAAACAGTTGAAGTATGGTTTTTTACCTGTACAGATAGTGATCTTCCACGTGCCATGCAAACATACCAAATTGCATTCCAATGAAAAGCATTGGATCCATTATTCCCTGGATTCATGTCCATATATTAAAATAAAAGCTCTAATAACATATATTGAAAAAAAGTCAGCATACAGGAATAACTCTTCCAACCAAACGCAAAACGGACTTGCGAAGCCTTGACAGATTCTGCAATCAAAGAATCAAATTATAATATGAATCATAAAATAGATGACAGAATACAACAGAGAAAGCAGTATTCAAAGGATAACATTTTAAGTCTCAAAATCAGTCATCACATTGATCAAAGTTTTGGTAAAGAAATTAGGCATTTTGTTTCAAATGTGGAGTATAAAACCTTCAAAGTTCCATTTGCTCTTCCCAAGCTGATCCCTAGGATCACATGAAAAGGCAATGCCATCAACATTGACTCCATATTCAACGGTTTCTTTCTTTCCATGAACCAATCGATGCGAGAACTCTTTTGCCATCTTTTCGAACTCACGGTAGGTATATTGCCTGGAAATGAAAAAAGAAAACCATATTGCTCATACAAAATGAATAGTACTACCATCAAATATCTCACTATATGCTTAATTTACTGTCAGTACTATCATGTGGAAGTCACCTTCCTCTTCTATAAAATGAGATCTTATCATTCACATCCCATTTAGCAACCCGGAAAGGTTGCACTACAGTTTCGAACTTAAAGTTCCTAAGTTCTTTCATCAGTACCACACTGGCTGGAACAGAAGCATCTATTGGGAGAATAATCTTGCAGATTCCTGAAATATTGTAATGCAAGGAATTGATTCAGCGATATTTAAAAAATTTCCATTGAAAAACTAAAACGATTAGTAAAGGTAGACAAACTAAAAGAGCTTTAACTTCCAACAAGAAAATGTGAGCACAGAAAATTAAAATTTAATACAAAAATTGATGGGCTTAAACAGTAAACAAAAAAATTGTATCTTTTCATTATCTCATACCATATTTAGAGGCTTCAGGAGCAATATTTTGAAGATAAGTTAAGAGGAACCTCGGACTCCATCTTCGATGGATCAATTCTAAAATGTCATTTATCCATTCTAATTCTGCGAAGTGAGACTCATCAATAGCAACATTCGCTGCACGTGATGTAAAAGCTTTTGCAGCCTTCAATGGACTTTGTTTTTTCATGTTAGTAGAATTCGTCCCTCCCCCTGAGAAGAAGAAGATGACCAATGCAAATTATAAAGCATTCCCACCAAATTAGGCACGAATCTTCATAATTTCAAAACTTTACCCGGCAGAAACACTTCCAGACACGAATTCGAGAAAATTAGGCAGTCAAAAGAAACACAGAGAAACAAAGAAGCTCTGCAGAAACGAAACCTAGTAAAAACCACAAATCTTGAAACCTATACTTATAACTTCTATTTGGTCCCCAACAAAACAGAGAACAAATGAGGGGAAAAAAGGAAGAAGAAAAGTTGCATCGTTTCGTTTTCGTCTTCTTATTTCAGTAGTTCTTCATTGAATTTTTAGAAACCAAACAGGGGTAGAGTAAAAGAAAAGGGTAGACAAAGAAAAAAGTACACCGGAGAAACAAAGGATATACAGGCGAGAGAAAGAAGAGATCTTTCTGGGAAAGTTGCATGAGTAAGATCAACAGAAAAAACCAGACAGACAATCTCTGAAAGATTTCAAAGAACATCTCTCAAAAGATTTGTAGAACTCTCAAAGGGCTGCAGTTGGCTCTGTATAGGCAACCGTTGGTAGTTAAAAAGAAGTATCCGTCGAATTTGTACTCATTTCAGTTATCTACGACGGTGTGAACGAGTTCCTGCGTTAAAAGATTCTCTTCTGGTTCATTTGAATTTTTTGGGACACGTGGAATCATCTTAAAAGATTTTACGAAAGTTTACATGCAGAAGCGAAACAGCTTACACTTTGGCCCCATAGCCGTTGCCCTTCATGCTTAATATCATGAATTAAATTTATTCTTTTAATTCTTCTTTATATCACGTGTTAGTCACATGTATTTTATTTCTCTATGTACTAATATAAATATTTGCTTTGGTCACTGTACACGAATGGTTTTAATTCAATTAAGGTATTTTTTCTCCAGAAGCTTCTCTCGATCTTTGATGTGCTAGGGCTTCATCTTTTTGCTATGCTAGGGTTTTGCCCCTTTGTATTATCTTAGGATTTGCATTTTACATGGTATTAGACGTCCTTTTTTTTATTGTTTCCATGGCGCCGTCTCAAAAATCCGTCTACGAGAACTATCATGCTTGGTCCCGTTCGATGTCCATGGCTCTCTCAGTGAAGAACAAGCTTGGATTCGTTGATAGATCTATTCCAAAACCTTCGAATCCGATGGATTCTCTCATTTCTCCATGGCTCTAATGTAACAATATGATGATATCTTGGATTTTATACTCTATTTCTCTTGAAATTTCTTCTAGTATCTTATATATTACAACTGCTTGTGAGATTTGGTCAAATCTTAAGGAACAAATTTCTCAAAAAATGAACCTCGTATTTTTCATGTAACACCAGGACCCAGCCTAGCCCAGTTTCTGTATATTTTTTTTAAGGGACTTATAGGTATGAAAAGACTAGTTGAGTTTTCGAGTATTTTATATATATATATATATATATATATATAAATATATATAGATTACGGGTCCATTTTAATTTAAAAAATCCAACCTATGATTTATTTATTTATTTTATATATACTTGTATAGCCTGATCATGTACGTAGAGACCCTCGAGAACGGCGTTTTGTGGTATGTTTTCTTCTTCCCTCCACAAGTCTTTACCCGACGGTTTCCTTCAGTTTCTGCATTCCGTATTTTGCTCCACCTCCTCCACACCTTTCCAGTTGAGTTGCTTCCTTATCTTCTTTCAGCTTTTCATTTTAAACTCCCTCTCAACCGAACAATACCTCAAGCTTCTAGATTTTCTCTTCCCCAACGTTGCTATTGCGTTTTGCGTGAGCGGCAGAATCCATCACCGTTGACCACCACCACATCGGAATTTCCCTTATCTCCACATAAAACCAACGCCACAACTCGGTCACTAGTCACCCACGTGCACAACCCAAGCCACCATCGTATGCTAAGAGGCCTCTGCTTTCCTTGCAAAAAACAGAGCATGTTTTCCTTCTAACAGTTCCTTCATGCAAGCCGCTCAGCCACTTGTCGTCCGTGTGCCGTAGCCTAGCCGTGAACCCGCATGTGGAGCCATCGCAGATCACAAGTAAGACTCCATGGTCGGACTGCTCTCCCCCCCCCCCCCCCCCCCCCCCCCCCCCCACACACACACGTAGTATGGTCCGTAACTCCCTTCCATAACCGTAACGAGCCATCGCAATTCCTTCTCCACGGCAGATCCCCAAGCCACGCACCATCCCACGGTCTTGCACCACCCATTGTTGTTTTTTTAAAAAACCTAAAAGGCCCTGTTTCATGCACCCAAAAACAGAGCAGTGCCGGAACTGTTTATCCACTCAAGCCACCGTACCCATCATGGCAAACCACCATGACCCCACCTTAGAGCCACCATGAAGTAAGCCTGCAAGGGTCGTAGTTCAGCCCAGTGCCTCAAGTGACTGAAACCGTGAAGTTCGCTCTCGATAACCTCCCTCTCTCTTAGTAACCTCTCTTTCATTTCTCTCCTCTCTCATTCACTTTCTATCTCTCTCAGTGCCCTGCCACCACACCCAGCTGCGCCGCTATTGTAAGGCCCAGTGGGTTGTGAAGCCGGTCCGTGCTTGAGGGCCTAGCCCTTTCAGTTTCAGTGGGCGAACGACGTCGTTTGGAGGGGTAAGCTTTTCTTTTTCCCTCCCCCGATTTCTTTTCCTTCTCTTTCGGCATTGCAGTTACTCTGTTTTCCGCAACTCTTTTCGTCCCACGTTTCTCTCCTTTCCCTTTCAGTTTCAACTTCATTTCTTGTTGTTGGCATTAGTTTGAGTTTCCGAATCCCATGCCCTAGACCTCCTCACGTGGATTTCTATTGCTGCGTTGCTTCTGGTTTCCCGAGTGTTGCCGTCTGCTACACTCTGTTTTCTCTCCATTTTTGCATTTCGGTTTCCGTCTGCAACACATGGGCATCAATTCGCATCCCCTCCATTTTCAACTGGTAAGGGTTTCTTTTTCATCCAAGTTTCGGTTTCTCCTTCTGTAACCGTGCAATTTCTGTTTCTTAGTTTTGGGTTTGGTTTATCTTCATTTTGATGCAGTATCTGTTTTGGCTGTGAGATTGAGTAGCTTTTTTGTGAGTTTTTTTCTGGTTGTTGCGTGGTGAGTATTTCGGGTTGGTGTTTTGTCCTAGGTTTGGATTATTTGAAGTTTCATTATAGTGGAATTGTTGGACTGGTGGTTGAGAAAATATTTGGAAAGAAGAGTGCTTTGTGTAGTGTAAACTGGATAAGTTGGCAAAATCTGCGTACTTCGCTCGAGCGGACTGTCGAGCGCTACTCGAGCGAACCTCTCTGACTTGCATTCGCTCGAGCGTAGTGTCGAGCGAGACGCGAGCGAACCTCTCTGACTTGCATTCGCTCGAGCGGAGTGTCGAGCGAGACTCGAGCGAACCTCTCTGACTTGCCTTCGCTCGAGCGGTATGTCGAGCGAACTTGGCTCGAGCCAACTGTCGAGCCAACTTTCAGCAAACACTTTTTCAGTTCCAAATCAGTCTCCACTTATAACCAGCATACTGAGTTTAGTATAGAATATTTTGGGTCGAAGTGTGGGCTGTCCGGATTGTTATTTGGCTAGTTAAGTTTGATTAAACTCGTTGAATTATGGTCTAGAGTTTGAGTCTTGAGTGGTTTAAGACCAATTGTGTATTGTTGGACTTTAATATCTAGTTTATATTATCTTATGAATAGGTGGCGAGACGGATAGAGACCGTATTCAAGTCATAGATAATACGCTGCAGGAGTCAGGTAAGTGGGGTTCCTATGCTAGGTTTTATATAAGTTAATAAGACTGAGGCTGATTTTATGAAAAACTTGCATATTTTGTGTTATGTTGGAAACTTGTGAAAATAAAGATCAACCTCGGTCACTCATCTGCATTATTCATGAAATCTGTGTGAAAAAGGAAAAAAATATGTTTTGGCATGCATTGTGTAGACATGAGCTAAATTTTGTCATGTGGTTTCTGAAATTTGGAAAAAGAGCGATATAGAGGATATGAAAAGTTGTGCATTTATTTAGAAAGTTGTTCTGGCTTTTGTGTTCAGCGTGTGTAACTGTCTGATTCTGTTTTGGTACTCTGTATTATTTTGTTATAACATCTGAAAACCTTTGGCATGGTGTACTGGTTTTCGTATCTGACTCTGTCTCTGCTTTGCTCTGCTCTGCTCTGTTATGCTCTGCTCTGTTTGGGTTGGTACCAACTTCTCTGTCTCTGAGTGCACCCACTTTGGAAACAAAGTGGTTTTATTGTGGTCTTTCTTGAGTGCACACTCGGGGCTCCGAGAAGAATAAAGGAAAGATTTCACCTCTGTCTCTGCCTGGTTTGGCCACCGGGGTTAGCACAACCCTACCACGGGGGTGAAACATGGTCTCTGCTCTGTTTGATGCTCTGTTTGATTTGATGATGATACTCAGTTTATGTTATGCCAAAGTACCATGGGTTTTACTTGTTTTAAAACCATCGCTCTGTTATTTTGAAAATAAGTTCTGTTCTGCATGATAACTCTGGAAAAATATTTTGTTCTGCATACTCTCCTTGATAAATGCTCATGTTTGCACGCTAGCATATGATTTCTGCTTACTGAGTTGTTGATAACTCACCCCCTATCATTATAATATTTTTCAGATGATGTGGTGAGTCCAAATGAGGACCTGGATTAGAATGCTGTTTGTGTCTAAGCTGAGGAGATGTTGGTAGAAGAAGGACTTCTGGTGTTCTTAGTTTTAATGTCTTTGAGTTTTATTTATGTCTTGAGTTTAGTAAGATTTATGAAATATTTAGTTGGTTTGTTATGATTATCGGGAAGTTATGGACCCCTTTGATTTATTATTATTGCATTAAAGATTGTGTGGAGTTTGTAATGAGATTATTGAGAAGATTTGAGATTGATTTCATTTATGAAGTTTTTGGAGTTTATTCTTTGGATGTGTTGGGAGATATGTTTATGAGTGACAAGTAGAAATTCTCCAAGCCACCTGGGTTTGGGGTGTTACAGCTATCGACATCCACCCAGTGCCGCTCCAATCCGTTGTCGCGAGTTTCCCTCATGGTGAGCTTGGTTCCATCGCACGGTAGTGTTATGTTTTATTCCTAGAAATCTGCCCATGCATTTTATGATGTTTCCCTAAAATATCCTTGTTATTAGGGGGTTCTATTTTGGGTCATTATCTATATATTATACTTGTTTTGTGAAGGTTGTGTTTTAATGTAAGATCGTATAAAGAAAATAAATAAGGATTTAAATTATATTTATGATAATTTTAATCCCTTGTGGTATAGCATTTGGAAAGCATGTTTAAGAAATTGTTTTACGTATAATTATCTTACTTTCAATAGTAAATAAAAAGATTTTTAATTTTATTAAATGAGTTTTCCGCTTGTTACATTATTTGAATTTGATATAAGTATATTATTAAGTTGTAAATTAGAAGTATTTAATTTGTTTTTAAACACTAAGCCAATTATACGATACAAGTCCTTGATAATTTTTAAATTAGATATGATTCAAAATATTTTATGAATTATTATTGCTTAAGAAATTTATGAATTTCCTACTACATTATATGTTGGCAGTATTAAACTATCGTTTTAATAATAGTTTATAGAGATATGAGTTTTAAATATGGTTAAGTTAATTTTTGAAATGAATCTAAGTTGTTTTGCCATATTTGATAAAATTATATTATGATAAGTTAAGATTATTTTTAATGATAACACTACAACAGAAAGGGTCTTTTGGGACGAAAGAAATTCATCCCAAAGTCGTTCCAATATCACTATGCCAAAAGGTATTTTGGGACGAAAATCACCATTTCCTCCCAAAAAATTTCTTTTGGGACGAAATTGAAGGAAACCGTTCGAACACGTTCGAACGAAAATTTTTTTTGTCACGGTTTAAATTCGTCCTAGAAAAAGTTCGAACGGAAAAAATTTTAAGTTCGAACAGTAGTTACGTGTTTGAACGATTTCGAAATATGTTCGAACACACATGAATTCGTTCGAACATTATGAATTGTCTTTGTATTCGAATGTTAAATGGTCAGGTCGAACGGTATATGGGTTCGAACGGTATAGGCTATGTTCGAACACGAGTGAAATTATTTACGTTCGAACGATGTGTGATCGTCCGAACTCTACGAACATAAATTTCGTTCGAACATTACGTTTACGTTCGAACGCTATTGTCGTTACATAGAGTTTGAACGATATCTCTTTAATTTAAATCAATAATAGAAAACCAAATAGACATTCATACTATTTGAAAAAATACATTAGAAACTGTTTAACACTCACAAAAGTGTTAAAATAAGCGCAAACTAAATAAATAACAGTCGAGACGGGCATTGTTCGTACATAAATAGATAATCCCAAAATCCATCAGTTGCTTGGAGGCCTGTACTGTTGCATAAGCTGCTGCATTTGGAGTTGCATCTGTCTTCTGAACTCTTCTTGTTGTTCTTCATGTTGTTTGAGGCGCATCTCCATATCTGCTTGTTTTGCCAATTGAGCCTCTAACTCATGCTGTCTTGCAGTCAATTCTTCGATTCTGGAATTCGCATTCTCTAGCGCTATAGAAGTCATAGATGCATTCCCAGAAGAAGAGGAAGAGGGACCAGGCTTTACACAACGACCCAAACCCCTCAAATATCCTGAACGTTGACCAAGGACTTGTGTAAAAATCTCAATATCACTTGTTGAGGAATTTTGATCTGACGCAGATTCAGCACGTAGGGCAATCATTTTATCCTAGCCATATATAAGATAAAGAATTAATATCGTCATAAATATTCTAATATATTTAATTAAAACAGGTTATAAAACTTACATAATTTTCACGGGCATCAGGATGAGTCCACTCTCCATTACGATCAGTGTGCATGCAGCATATAATTTTGTCAGATCATAATTAGTATCTGAATCTTGCTACAATAAATGTGTTAATATATAAAGTCATTATGATTCATCCAAATAATTAACTATATCCAATAAAAAAAATAGCAATACCAATTTCTTAGAAAGGCGATGGAAAGATCTTAAGCCTGCATGATGATTAATCTTCAATTTTGATCTATTTGTTTTGTTTATAGAACTTCGCTCCTGCAAAGAAATTGAAAATATTATGAAGCGAAATGACAGATAGGACAAGTAAAATAATTAAATTTCATTATACCTGATATGATGGATCCTCAAACATGTCACAAAGTTTTTCCCACTCAGAAGGTCGGACATCCTGGAAAGGATGTTGGCGTGCATCTTCCTTCTTCTCAAACTTATTATAATGCTCATGATACCTCGCCTTATATTTGCGGAATGCATTACCCATAAGCTCTTCCACAGTCTTACGCTCCTCTCTCCGACCAAAATTTAATTCGAAATCATCCTTAAAAAAATAGTCACAAACACATTATCATTTATAATATTCTAAATTTAAGTAAAATATAGAAATTTATTCTACTAAATCAATGTTTTAAACATTACCAAACAACGCTTCTTGATAAGCTCTTTAACATCTTGGGGGACTTTCTTCCATGAAGTCGTTGCCAAAGGTGCGTAAGTTCGTGTAAGAGCACCCACATGTGATGCAAGCCAAGCTGCTGGTTGTCCTTCGCCCCTAGTATGTTCGTCAGGAATGTTAACCTTGATCTTACCCACCTTCCGATATTTTTCCAACGTCACCCCTCTAGTGTTGCCTCGACCTTGACGAGATTGTACTGTAGATTCTATAAAATATAACATTGTAATCAATTTCATTTATATCTCTATTATAGGACCTTAATTAATAACTTTTATGAGTATTAGATTTTTACCTTGTTCTGTAAATCAATCTCTAATGGTGACAATGAAGGAGAGCTAGGAACAGGTGGAGATGGGTTGCGAACTTCCTTCATCTTTGGCGGCATAATTTCAAACTACTGATACATTCAATAAGTAAAATATTTGTCATCAAGTGTAATGTTAACACATAATTGGTCAATCAGAATCTGTATCAGTTTCATTTCACAATTCACTCTCATCATCTGTAGATACTTCAGATGATTCAACTGTCGCATCAACAATTTCAGCCTCAATATCTTCTCTATTTAATGGAATCATCTCATACTGGCTCAAATCCACAAACAAATTTAAGGCGGGTTGACTCTCTTGGTATGCTTCTTGAGTAGAAGAGTCATCTTCTTCTTCATCTTGTCCTTCTGTCTGAGGGATAACATCATATATATTTCTTGGAGAATATTTTTGAACTACTCCCCATTGATTTCCTAACTTCGGGTCATCTAAGTAGAATACTTGAGATGCTTGAGAAGCCAAAATAAAAGCATCATCTTCATACCATTTTTTTGATGTATTAACACTCAAACAATATTCATCATCACGGACTCCAGTACGAGGATTGCTTAAATCCCACCAATCACACTTAAACAGATACACCGCAAGCTCTCCCAAATATTTCATTCCAATTATATCGACAATAACCCCATAGAAATCAATATTTTCTCCATCATGCTTCCTTCGACTAGGACACCACTATTTTGGGTTTTCCTATAACAATCTCGATCCAGTATGTGATACCTACTTCCCCAAGAAATACATGCAGAAAATCGAGCAGCGCGTCTCGATGGGCCACGCGCCAATGCATACAGTTCATCAGATATATCATTTGGATTATTCGCATGCAATTGTACAACCTACATATTGAGTAAAGCATATACTATATCAAAGTTGAAATTAATATTTTTTCATTTGTTATTGAGTAACGCATATGTAATTTCATTACCCGTTCTTCAAACCATCTCGGGAACTCCTCTTCATGTTTTTGGTTTTTATCATTTACTCTTAGTTCCTTGAACTCGTTAATATGATCACTGAAATTGATGATTACCACAAATATTTTACATTTTGTATTTTTTTAAAGATTTAGTAGTATTTTAATTTGAATATTAATTTTATTAATTTATAATTAAGTATTTAAGTATTATTAAATCTTAACTATTTATATTTTAATTTAAAGATTTAGTAGTATTTTAATTTGAATATTAATTTTATTAATTTATCTTTAAGTATTTAAGTATTATTAAATCTTGACTATTTCTATTTTAATTTAAAGATTTAGTAGTATTTTAATTTGAATATTAATTTTATTAATTTATCTTTAAGTATTTAAGTATTATTAAATCTTAACTATTTCTATTTTAATTTAAAGATTTAGTAGTATTTTAATTTGAATATTAATTTTATTTATTTAGAATTAACAATATTAAATGGTAGTTGGTCCTAATTATTTGTGATTTAGTAGTACATATAATTTATAACTATCCCAAACCTAACGTATTCTGTATACGTTATTGATGTAATGTCATTACCCGTTCGAACGATGAGAACCTATGTTCGAACAAAATGAATATGTTCGAACGGTGATCCTAACCCGTTCGAACGTATTCATTCCAGATTCCAGTCGTCTTCAACAACGCCGAAAACTCCATTAATTACAAACTCTAACAAACACAAACAACAATCTCAAAGCATACAACTTTCTAACATTGCAAAATATTAAGTTCAAACCATACATTTCTATTTTAAAAGAAATACCTGAATTTTTCAAGATGAAAAGGAAATAATCCGAAAATAATCACAAACTATCCTACAAGTAATAATCCGAGAATAATGGAGTGAGATGAACAATTTTTTTGAGCTTAAGGGCTAGTTTGAGAAAGAATACCTCTGATATGCGAAGAGGTAATCTTCGGGCGACCACACGGAGCGACAGCGCAGAAGGAGAGAAACAGAATTGTGAGGTTCTGTCGTGTTTTTTAAGAACATTTCATGTTCGAACGGTTATTTACTAACCGTTCGAACATGAAAATATTAAGCGGGAGAAAATTCCCTCCTAATTTTCACGTTCAAACGTAACAAAAGTATGTTCGAACGTTATTGATTTATTACCGCTCGAAAATTAACCGTTCGAACTTTAATTTCTAACTGTTCAAACGGTATTGTAAATGTTTATTTATATTTTTTTTTTCATTATACCTTTTGAATAAAAGAACAACATTAATATATATAGACATATTAGATGATACTAGTTTAATTGGCGGGATATTTTCCCATCACTGCAATAATCCGTTCGAACTATAACAAATTACGTTGGAACGGTAATCCAGCTGTCTTTAATTGGCGGGATGTTTTCCTGCCATTTGCCTTGTCCGTTCGAATGTTTTTTTTACGTTCAAACGTTAACATATGTGTTCGAACGGTTTACGAGTACCGTTCGAACACATATCCTTTATGTTTAAATATAACTTTTTTCATCATTAAATGACAAGTACTATAACATCATATGTATTAGTTATATATACTATCATATATAATGTAATATATACTATCATATATATAGTAATCTATACTAAATATATAGTATATATAGTAATATATATTATCATATATATAGTAATCTATACTAAATATATAGTATATATAGTAATATATATTATCATATATATAGTGACCTATACTATCATATATATTATTAAGATCATATGTATTAGTAATATATACTCACATATATATAGCCTCAAATATACTAAGGTCACATAATAAAGTGTAGAGAAATTTATAAGATGATAGTATATTAGTAAGCTATACTCTATATATATATGTTGTGTAATATCATATATAACTTTAGTAGGTAAAGTATAATGGAATATATAATATGACATATATTAGTTAAGTATAAACTCATACCATATAGCACTACATGCTATTATATGGTACTATATATATATATATTAATATCTCATATATAACACTTTGATAGTAAAGTATTATGATATATTACTATTATACTATAAAAAAATATTTTATAAGTTATTATGCTTTCATTTAAAGTATTCTACTATCATAATATATATTATAATATTACATATATATTACAGTATATATAATCTACTATAATAGTATATATATTATAACAATTTATAGGAATATAAATATAGTATACATTTAATATATTTTTTAATAAACTTACAAAACTTCTGTTCGAACGTGAAATAGTAACGGTCGAACGGTTTTATATTAACGTTCGAACTTTAACTATTAACGTTCGAACGGTTATGCACGTATAAGTTATCGCAGGCAGCAATTTCTCTCACGCCGCCGCCCCCACCGTTTGAAAAAGCGAGAAAACGTTTGAACGCACTACATTCACCGCCGTCTGCCGTCGTGATCAGCACATACGTCAATCACTTTTCCTCCCAAGTAAAGGTATGTATTTTCAAACTCATTTTACCGTTTATTTTATAATTTTATGGTTTTATTTATTTTTTTTTAAATTACATTTTTTCATCAATAATTACCGTAGAACATCATAAATCTATCGTAGGATGTTTAGAAATGAAGAGTACTTTGTTTTTAGTCGAAGAAACCACGGAATCGATTAATTTTTGAGTATTTTCATGGCCACTGAGTTGACTCAGCCATGGCCGAGTTAGATCTGTTTTACGTTCGAACGGTATTAACCAGTCCGTTCGAACGGGTAAACCTGTACGTTCGAACTTGATCGACACGTTCGAATGTTATTAATTGTCCGTTCGACCATATATTTAGACGTTCGAACGCTAATTATTAAATTCAATCCATTAACATTTTATTAGCTTATTAAATTGTTTTCATCGTTTAATTGATTATATGTTCTATCAATTAATTTATTAAATTGCTATTAGTATATAATTTTGTAAATCTTTTAGTCGTAATTAGATTTTATCACTAATCTTGAATGTATATTTTATTTTTAAAATTTTAAGATCATAATAATGTCTTATCGGGGTCGTAAATGTGGTAGATCAGGAGAACCTTCCATCCAAACAGTTCGAGAGCGGACCGCTTTACTTGAGCGACAGGTAAAACTGTCTGATTTTGTCGCTCTTATATGGGAGGGTCATTCCCTCCCATCAGTATTCAATGATCGTGGTTGGACACCAATCTTAGATCAGCGAGAAGAAGGAATGGAGCTCGTTTCCTTCATTGAGATCGTTACTGAGTTCTATAAAGAGCTCGGTGCTGCTAGCCCAGACGATGGAGGGGCATATAGGATCTGTGTCCGAGGAGCTCCTGTTATATTTTCAGCGGACGGACTCGCTGCATATCTGGGTATTCCTAGGCTTCTTGATGCCTATCCAAACCTGCTGCCTAGAGAGTTTGGTCCTTTAGGTGATGCAGCTATGTCTCAGGACGAGGGACTAGATTACACAGATGAGATCGATACACTTGCTGATCACGAGGTCAGAGACTTGATTGTTGGTCCAGATGCTCCAGTGTACGATGGCTCCAAGAGTATTAGGCAGGCAGATTTATCTTCTTTCTTCAAGATTATGAATTTGATCATTGCCAATAATATTGACCCACAGCAGCACAAGACCGAGGTCGGCATGGATCGAGCGAGATTTATGATACGGGTCGCTCGTGGCATCCCGATCGACCTCGTTGGTTATATATTTGAGAGAATCCGATCAGAGGCACAGTTCATTACGACAGATATACTTCCGTTTGGGATCCTCATCACTCGATTTTTGCTACATGTCGGGGTTGTGTCCGAACTTGCCGAGCATTCCCGATTTTCGATGGCACCGATCAACAGCACCACCCTATCACGGAGCATGGGACACTCTAGATTTCATTTTCGTGGGGCTGTTCCTGACAGGGCTGAGATTTAGAGAGATGCGCAGCCGGGAGATACTGGAGTATCGGCTGGTGAGACATCTACACAGGTTGAGACATCACGCCCATATATTCGCAAGGAGATGGCTGACATATTGCGTGCTGAGATCAGCGTACACACATCAGCAGTGATTGTGCAGTGCATACTGCAGTGCATATTGCCATGTCTGAGTTGCGTACAGAGATTATGGCTACCGTCTCTAGGTTACGTACAGAGGTTAATGAGTTACGTACAGCGATTAATGCCAATAATGCAACTCAGGTCACAATTAGTACTCGACTGACACAGGTAGAGACACAATTAGCTGCAGTCGAGGATGTGTATAGAGACCTCGCATCACAATAGTTTTTATCTTTTATTTATATTTTCTTTTGTTGTAATTATGAACAATATATATGACATTTTGATAATTTGCTTTATTTGGTTGATTAATATATATGTGGTTGATAATATTTATTTAACTAAAAATCTTATTTAACGTAAAAGAAATTATTAAAATATTTTAAAATTAATTACATAAAATTAATTAATGAATTTGTATATATGATATATATTTTTTATATTTTGAGTTTCGTACCGAGATTAATATTATACCTTCGAATGTATAAATGTGGTGCTTGAATATGTTCTAACTAAATATATTCCGTTCAAACGGTTTAGAAACCTTCCCGCCAGGATTTGCCACCAAATATTTTCCGTTCGAACACAACAAATTCTCGTTCGAACGTTTTTGAACTTTCCTCGCCATAATAAAGTAATTATCTGCCAAATTTTACTGTTCGAACGTATTTTTTCACTTTCGAACGGGAAAAATTTTTTGAGACAATTTAATTCGTCACAGAAAATACTGTTCGAACGGTTATTTTGACGTTCGAACGATTTTCTAAATTCATCGATTTTTTGGGACGAAATTTAAATTTCGTCTCAAAAAATGACTTTTATGGATGAAAAAAATTTCGTCCCTAAATAATTTTGTCCCAAAATCTCAAATTTATTGTAGTGTAATATAGTATTTATTAGATTTCTGATAACTAGATACTTATCAAAGCTATTTTTCATAGTATAAATTTAAGTGGATGGAGAGTTTTAGTAGTCATTTTAGAAGTTTAGTAACGTTTAGTATTCCATATAGGTGATAATTGGTATTCATTCAGCACGACTGTAGAAAGATTAAGAAAAGCTAAAAAAGTCCAAGTAAGTAGGGTTCCTATACTAGATTTGCATAAAAAGGAAAATGAACTGAGGTTAGTTTGTAAAATATGCATGATATGTTTTTAAAAGAAAATGTGAAAACAACCTCAGTATTTGTGTCTTGCATTCACTCATGAAAATCTATATGAAAGAGAAAAATGCTTTTAAACATGAATAGTGTGTATATGAGCAATATTTGACATGTTTTTGAAATGTACGAAAGAGCAAATATGAAAATTGAGATTTTTATACATGTGATATGAAATGTTTTGAATCTGTTATTGATCATCTGAAAACAATATGAATGTGTTTAGCACGTGGTTTGATATGATATGGATATGAAAAACCTTTGGCATACTTCTCTATTTTGATTATAATTTTGAATATGGTTCTGATATGATAATACTGGTTCATGTGATATGGTTGGTACCAACATGATATGATATGATATGAGTGCACCCACTTTAGAAACAAAGTGATATTTTATGTGTTCATTCCTATGTGCACACTCGGGGCTCCGAGATTGAAAACAGGAAAGTTTCACAATATGATACTGTCTGGTTTGGCCACCGGGGATAGCACATCCCTACCACGGGAGTTAAACATGGTATATGATATGATATGATACAATACGATATGATATGATAAGATGAAGATGTTCAGTTATGTTATGCTAAAACGTTTTTTTTAATATGAAAATGGTCTTTAAATATGAAAATGATCTTTGAATATGAACAGTTAGTTTTTTAGTATGAAAATCTTGAAAAGTCGCTCTGATTTTCTAATAACACGTTTATGAGATCTGCATATGAAAATAAAATGTTTTGTTTCTGCATACCAAACTTTCTGAAGAGGCTCATGTTTACATCCTAGTATATGTTCTCTGCTTACTAAGTTGTTGATAACTCACCCCTTATCTCTATAACATTTTTCAGATATTTTGATGGTATAGCTGAGGATCAAGACTAGAAATCTTGTATAAGGCTATGTGAGCATAGTGGAATAAGTACAAAGATTGAACTTTGGATATCTGAGCATTTTATTCAATAGTTTTATTTTTTGCTTTGTCGATTGGGTATTTTGGAAGGTTGAGGTTTATTTTGAGATTTTGTGGTGTTTTAAATTATTCATATTGGAGTAGTTGAATTGAAACAGTGAGTTGTATATGTCATTGAAACTTTGGAGTCTATGACTATATGATTGAGACATGATTTTGAGTGACTAGTAGTAACTCTCCGACCCATCTGGGACCGGAGCGTTAAATTTCAGTTGCAGAAATCGATTTCCTCTCCTTCTTAGCATTCTCTTTTGATGAGTAATTAGTTTACTTGTCTTAAGGGCCTTTGGGATGAACTTACTAATTACAAGTCTATTCCTACATGTTTTTGTGGAGTTGTACAAATGTTGAACTCCTATGTTCAACATGAACATGTTTTATAATTTTTGATAGAATTGAATGAATCTTTTGCACCTACTCGTGCATAGATTCTACTTATGGAGTCTCTGCCTCCTCTTAATAAAGTTTTTTTCTCTTGTTTTGCAAGAGGAACAGCAACGAGAAATCTCTTCTATTTATCTGCCCCCTGTTGATTCACATGTTTTTGCTTCTCAAATTGATGGAACTAGATCTTTTTAATCATTTTCTAAGAAGGATAGACCAGTATGTAAACACTATGGAATTACTGTCATGTGATTGAAAAATGTTACAAGCTGCATGGTTTTCCCCCAGGCTATAAACCGAAACAAAGACAACAGTTTATGGCTAATAATGTTGTCCTTAGTGATAGCAATTCCTCAGTTGTTTTTCCTTTTTCCTTGACTGAGGCTCAGTATCAATAGCTTTTGTCAGCTTCTATCCATGCTTCATCCTTCTAAATCTGTTGATGAAGTTCCTTCTACTGTCAATGCAGTTGTTTCAAATTATTTTTCTGGTATTATTTTTCCTCATAATAATACTCACTCTGTTTTCTCTGTTGCTTAGTCTGCTACATTTGATTCAAATTCCTAGATTCTTGATACTGGAGCCATTGATCATATGGTTCCTTCTATTGATTGTTTTACTTCTATTACCAGTTCTGTTAATGCTTCTGTGAAGCTTCCTAATGGTCAATTTGTGTCCATTACACATTTTAGTTCTATTTCTATTTCTGAACATCTTGGTTTACATGATATTCTATGTGTTCCAACTTTTAAATTCAAATTGATTTTCATTAGCAAGTTAACACAATCACTAACTTGTTGCTTTCTGTTTTCCTCTAACATTTGTCTAATAACCGGACCTGATTCGTTGGAGGCTGATTGGAGAGGGTAGATTGCAGGGAGGTCTTTATATACTGCAATAGTCAGACCTGTATATTTCTAAACCTACTTCTTTTTCTAACACATATTCTGCTTGTTTACCTAATACAATATCTTCACATGTTTGTTCCATTTCTTCCAAATGCTCTAACTATAAGCTTTGGCATAATAGACTTGGTCATCCTTCTAATTCCAGGATGCTATTTGTGAATAATTTTGTTCCTAAATTGACTGTTCTATGCAATCATTGCATGATTTGTCCTTTAGCTAAACAAAGGAAATTACATTTTCCTAATAATGTTCATTTGTCTGCTGCTCCTTTTGATCTTGTTTATTGTGATGTTTAGGGTCCATATTCTGTACCTACTGTTGAAGGTTACAAATATTTTTTAACTATTATTGATGATTCACCTCGTGCTACATGGCTTTATCTTCTTAAGCATAAATATGAAGTTTCACATATTTTTAGAGTTTTATAAAATGGTTAAAACAAAATTTCATTTAAAAATAGAATCACTTCGCACTGATCATGGTACATAATTTTCATTTGCTCATTTTTTGCATTCTAAAGGCATAATCCATCAGCATAGTTGTGTTGAGACTCCTCAACAAAATTCTATTGTGGAGAGAAAACATCAGCACATCCTTAATATAGCTAGAACAATGATGTTCCAGTCTCATCTGCCTATTCATTTTTGGGGTGATGTTGTTTTAACAGCAACTTATCTCATTAATAGGCTTTCTACTCCTCTTTTTTTTTTTAAAAAAAAAAAAAATGGATTTTGAGTTTTTCTTCAAAACTTCTCCCTCTTATGATAATTTAAGAACTTTTGGTTGCCTTTATTTTGCTTTAACTTTACAAAGATCTCAAAACAAATTTGATTCTAAGGCTCGAACTTGTATTTTTCTTGGCTATTCTTTTGGCATAAAAGGTTACAAATTTCTTGATCTAGAAACTAATCAATCTTTTATATCAAGAAATGTTGTTTTCTATGAACATATTTTTCCTTTTACTTCTCAAAATACCACCGTTTTTTCTTCTATCATACCTTCTATTTTTCCTGTTGAATTTTCAACTTTAGATTCTTTAACTGTGCCTTCAACAACACCTTCTACTGATTTACCTCTTAACTCCTCTTCACCTTCTCATTCAAATGATTCATCTGTTCCATCTTGTTCTTCCTTAATTTCTATCATTGTATCATTGCCTTCTGATCTTTCTAGATGATCTTTTAAAATCAGAAAGGTACCTGGTTATTTGCAAAACTTTCATTGCAATTCCTCTTCTGCACGCTCCACATCAGATCCTTCAACAATTTCTGATTAATCAGGTTTTTCTTCCCTTTTGTCTTCATTTCCTAAATATGATATTTTCAATTTTCTATCTTATGCTAATCTTTCTCCTTCACATAAATCTTTTGTCATGTCCATTTTTGTCGATACTAAACCAGAGTTCTATCATCAAGCTATCAAACACTTTCATTGGAGAGATGCAATGTCAGCTGAGATTGTAGCCTTGAAAATTAATAATACATGAACTGTTACTTCTTTACCTCCTAGTAAGAAGCCTATAGGCTACAAACGGATTTATAAGATTAAGTATCGTGCTGATAGTTCTATTGAAAGATATAAGGCAATGTTGGTTGCCAAGGGTTATACCCAAACTGAAGGATTGGATTATTCTGAAACATTTTCACCTGTTGCTAAAGTGGCTACCGTTAGAACTTTTTTGGCTATTGCTGCTATGAAAGGCTGGCATCTTACACAGCTTGATGTAAATAATATTTTTTTGCATGGGGACTAATCTGAAGAAGTATTCGTGGTTTTACCTCCTGGTTTTCATGTTAAAGGGGGTCCCAAGTTTGCAAGTTGAATAAATCACTCTATGGTTTGAAATAGGCCTCACGATAGTGGTTCTCCAAGTTTTTAGCTTTTATTCTCAGTATGGATTTTCAACAATGCAAAGCTAATTATTCTCTTTTTACTAAGACTGAGGGTTCATCTTTTATTGCCATTCTTGTCTATGTTGATGATATTCTTATAACTAGTAATGATATGAAATCTTTTGACCTTTTAAAGTCCTTGCTTGATGAGAAGTTTAAGCTTAAGGACTTTGGTAAGCTCAAATATTTCCTTGGTTTGGAAATGGCTCGATCTCCTATTGGTATTTCTTTGTGTCAAAGAAAATATTCTTTGGAGATTCTTCAAGATACTGGTTTGCTTGCTTCTAAACCTATTGTCTTTCCTATGGAACAAAATATTAAGTTGAGTAAGGATGTGGGAGACTTGTTGCCTGACCCTACAATTTATAGAAGACTTGTAGGTCGACTTCTTTACCTTACATTAACTCAGCCAGACTTGTGTTATTCTGTTAATAGGCTTAGTCAATACATGGCTCAGCCTAGACAACCCCATTTACAAGCAGCCTACAAAATTCTACAATATATCAAAAGCACTCTTGGTCATGGTCTTTTCTTCCCAATTTCCAATTCATTATCTCTCAAACTTTTGCTGATTCTGATTTGGCCTCTTGTCCTAACAGTAAAAGATCTACAACTGATTATTGTCTTTTTCTTGGAGATTCTTTGGTTTCTTGGAAAACAAAGAAACAGACCACTGTTTCTAGATCTTCTGTAGAAGCTGAGTATAGATCCAAGGTTTCTACCACTTGTGATATTATTTGGTTCCTCACTCTTTTACCTGATTTTGGTATTTCCCATACTCATGCTGCTCAACTTTTTTGTGATAGTCAGGCTGCCTTACACATTGTTGCCAATCTAGTCTTTCATGAAAGAACAAAGCATATTGAGCTGGATTGTCACTTTATTCGAGAAAAAATTCAAGTTGGAGTTATCAAGACCTTTCACTTGGCTTCTAATCATCAACTTGCTGATGTGTTAACCAAACCTCTTGGTTTTCAGCAATTTCATTACTTAATTTCCAAGATGGGAGTCCATTCTATATACTCTCCATCTTGAAAGGGGTATCATGAATTAAATTTATTCTTTTAATTCTTCTTTGTATCACGTGTTAGTTACATGTATTTTATTTTCCAATGTATCGATATAAATACTCGCTTTGGTCACTGTACACGCACGATTTTAATTCAATTGAGGTATTTTTTCTCCAGAAGCTTCTTTTGACCTTTGCTCTGCTAGGGTTTCATCCCTTTGCTGTGCTAGGGTTTCGCCCCCTTGTATTCTCCTAGGGTTTGCACTTTACACTTAATTTCCAAAATTTCGACTTGATTTCCTTTGAAAATTTCCCTGTTTATTTATTTTGATTTATTTATCTTTCTTTTTTTTAAATTTTTTTTATTGAAAGCATATCCTTCTTCTTCATCCTATATTTATCATCACCAGACACTTATTCTCACCAATCAATTAAAAATTACCACATCAAAATGTGTGACTGAAGATGATAAAATTTAATATAGGATGAAGAGTAACATTCTCATTTTATAATTCCTTATTAAAATTTCAATTATAGAATATTTGATGCATGAGACTTTTGTAGAATAAATCAAGCAATAATAAATGTTATATATAGAATAAATAAGATTCTGCACATATATAGCAATGCAAACTCCAATATTGCAGTATTCACAATTCTTTATGTTCCTCCATTAGTCCTTCGTTGTGTTGCCTTTCTGAATTTCAAGAGTTCTTCTAGAAAAAGCCCCCCAAACCTCTCCCTATAGCCACAAATCTGGCCCTTTCAACCCTCGCAAGCTCCGACGATCCTCTGCCCGATCCATGCCTCCCTCATCTACTACACTGGAAAGTAGGCATCGTGTTATTCTCTTTGATCTTTCATGTTTCAAGATGAAGGAGAGTAGAGATATTCTCAAATTTTCAAACAAGAAGAGAATCAGACATCAAGATCGGCATTCAAAGGCTTCGTTCTCTCATCGAATCAGTGAATTACCATATAAATGTAAATCACTTTATGTTTTTGTATGCGCATGCATGTCATTATTTTCTATATACATTTGTTATAGCCATTATCATAGATCTACATGCATATTGTTATTGTCAACATTACTTTCTCACCTTGTGGTATTTGGATCGATGCAGTTCCCATGGCTGTTGGACCAGGCATCCGGTTGGGAATTGATGGGAATCATGGTATTGTTTCTGGTTACTGCTTTACTGCATTCATTAACAATATTGATGTTCTTCTTACACGTACGTACGTAAGATTGTTAGGATGCAGCATTGGGTGCACTATCAGTACTACTGCCCGGCATTGCAATCTGCCCATTTATTCATTGGGTACCCCTTTTCATTCATTCATGTGGCCGTTACGTATTTTCATACAATAAAACGTTCATTCATTCAGTCATTTCTTTCTTTTTTTCATTCATGTCAATCCTTTTAGTCCATTTCATCATTTAACAGTTCATTCATGGAAAACGTAATTTAAAAGCATGAACTTAACATCATCTTTTCATTTAACAGTGCATTCATGAAAGAACATCATTTTCAAAACATGAGCCTAAACATCATTATCCATAGCATCCATAAAGCATCAGTTCATAGGAACAATTTAACATCAGTTCGTAGGGACATCTTAAAATACTTTTCTTCGCATTATTTAAAACATGAGTTCATATGGGCATTTTAAAACACTTTCTTCGCGTCATTAAAAGCATCAGTTCATAGGGGCATTTTCAAACTCATTTAAAGCATCATTTGAAGCATAAGGCATGAAACATTCATTACCTTTCCTTTGCAATAAAACATTCTCATCATCTTTCTTACTTTGATGCACAAGCATTTTCATGAAAAAGATACATTTTCATGCTATACCACATATAGGGATAATCAATAAGTTTATTGAGAGCATGTATGGAAACCTCATAACTTAGAATCTACGTGCATGCATTACCTTATACACATACACACAATTATAATCGATAGGGTGCTTAACAGGGCTATCAAGGAAGGGCTTGTACATACTATATTCATTTACTCTTTTCTTTAGAAGAACATTTACAGTAAGAGAGAGACATTCTTTCATAAAGAGAGCTTGGTGTAAGAAGCATGGTCGTAGCTACTTACCTCTACGCTCCTCGATACTTCCATCATCAATATAGGTCCTATTCCAATAAATACCATAAGCATGTTAATACTCATACAATATTCTTTAGCCCTCCCTTTAAAAAGAGAAAACCACGATATTACAATCTAACGTCCCTTCTATGCTTAACATTAACCCAAATGACTACTCCTCACCTCGACTTACAAAAGAAATAACTTAAATATTAAGACATGCTAGCTGTCCATAGAAAGTTATTTTAAAAGCTTATATGAAAAATAGCTAAGAATTCACAGGCTTCAAGCAAGGTCTCTTTGGTTCAAGCTCACTTTGAGTTATGGACACTATGAGATAAAATCTGGAATTCTCGACAATGGGCTTTAAAATAGATTTAGGCATCTCAAGTAGGCTAACAAGCTTAGAAAACATGCCTTTTAATCAACTTGCAGTCCCTCATTATAAAAAGGTTAGCTTATCAACATTTTGGACTCTCGGGTTAGGTAGAATTTAACCAACGAGGACAACATAAGTGGGCTACTTTTACATCAAGACATGGCATGACATGGGTTAGGGGTACTTGGACAGCTTTGCATATCATAATATACCAAGCACAATTAATCTCTTATATCTAAATTAACTAAGCTATAACTTATTCATATAAGCAATATATTAATTAATTTAGATAAAACCTGCCATTAAAATTAAAGTAGCATAAAGTATGGCAAGGTTACCCATTAAGAAACTTTAAAACCATTAAATACTTAACTTATGATTTACTCACTTAATACCTTTCAAAAGCAAGATATAAAATTATAGGACCAAGTAAAACCTTTAAACCAAACCTCTAGCTTCCTAAAAATAGATTACCAACCAATCTCAACACAAGATACATAATACCAACATATATAATTTAAAATCATTTTAATCATCACTTATGATTAAACCAAGTTTAATAACAACATAGTATTTTCTAAATATAAGAATATACATAGCAAAACAACTATAATACTATTCGGTTTGGGCTAAAAACAGGGCATACATATTTATTTGCAATATAGGAATTTAACTATACCAAAACACAAGCTAAAACAACTTAATAAGCTTCCAAAATTACATTAAAATAAATAAGTCAAATTAGGATTTTTTTTACCTTAAACTCTTAGCCTCTTTCAAGAGGTAAGATAGAGGACCAAATAGTGGTAAACCCATGTGTATGAAGAGCAACAATATCACTGTTTTAAACCCCAAAACCGAAACATCATGGGTAAGAAAATAGTGAAATTTGAAACCCACAAGTAAATCAGACTAGGGAATAAACCAAAAGTTTATTACCTTCAATATTTCACCACTTGGAAGATGAAATCAAGCTTGTATGATACGCTTTGACCAAGGCAAAAGTTTCCCCCACCCTTTCACCCATATTAGGCTTTCAAGGAAAGCCATTAAGCCTTTGACCCATAAGCTTCCAAGGAAGCTATTGAATTGACTTTACCTCACACCTATCGTCCAAAACAACACAAAAAGGTAAGAGTTGAAAATCAATTTCCTTTCTTCCCACTTACCCGTCGATCTACACCCAAGGAAAATGGAAAACTTCATCTTCCTCTCCAAGCAAGCCATAGCTAACCTTCACCTATTTCCTTCATCTTCTCTTTCCATTTTCAAGAAAACAAGTTCATCTCATCACCTTCAAACCTTGTGATGAGATGAACATGAAGACTATTCTTTATCTTTATTTGTTGCTTCCTACGGGTGAAATGGATGAAGGGCTTTAGTTGCTTGGTCAAAGCTTATCATCTAAGCTTGGAAGATGGATGGTGGAGATCAATCCACCTCAAGAATGCTTTTCACCTACCAATCCAATGGTAGAGATTAATTGGGTCATTTTCTAAATAATTAAAATTAAAGGACTTAAGAGAAATATTTCAAAGTCTTAAAAATAATACCCTTGATTTATTTTAATAAACTATATTTTAAAATAAAACATACTCATCTTAAAATAAAATAATTGGAAGTAATAAAAATATCTTTATCTCAAAATATTTAACTTAAAATATTAATAGATGACGTAAGGACCTACGTAGTAGGACTCGGGTATTACAGCTTTTTTCCAAAGCCCAGCGACCACCATGCGCTCCTCCGCAGGACTCCCAGGCTGCCGATCCTTCGGACGGCCGAAGGTTTTCATCGAACAGAGCAGTGCGTGAGTCAGACGCGCGGGTCATAGCAGCACATGAGATCGACGTGCCACCGCACTAAGAAGCTTTTACTGTCGCCACGCGCGACATTTATGGGACCAAAGACCTCGATTTCTTCAGACTCGACTGGCCGCCACACTCCTAGCGTTGCGCATGTCCCTCACACGCTACCACATTCTTTTTGTTTCTTGTATTTTACCTTCCTTCAAGCTTAAAATTCGGATCTACAGTTGTAATACGTCATTTTCATATCTATCCTTATGTTTATTGTTATTTCCTTTTGTTTAGGTAAAAATACAAAAGAAATAGTCTCTTGGATATTTTGTCCATAGAGTGAAAGTCCTCTCCTTCTTTGGAGGTGGGGTTTGAAATCTCTGCTTTAGGCAGAGTGTGGTCTCTCAGATTGTTTGTCTATAGAGAGTTATAGAAGTTAAGACCATACCAGTCACAAAAGAATTTGTGTAATAGTGGAGCCCCAACCGTGAATAGTTGGCTTGTAATATGAGATTTTCCCTGTATGTATCAGGTTGCAACTGTAGTTTCGCTTTCATGAATGAATGAAGTCTATTTCCTATAAAAAAAAGTATAAATTGTTGAAAATATTTATTTAGTTTTTACATATAACTAAAAAAAGGATGCTTATTTATGTATTGGGATCCCCAATGCCACCACTAGCTCTATTGACCTCCCTCAGCTCCTCCATGGCCAACCCAACACCCAGCTGAGCATCTCTTTCCATTTCCCTATTTGAGACCCATGACCCAAGCTCCACCATGAGCTGCCATGTTCTGCCCCTCACTGCCACTCCATCACCGCCATGAGCCCTTCCAAGACCACCCCTAGCTATCCAAATGCCCAAACAACCATCATGTAAGGTGGATAGCTATTGCACACAGTTTAGCCGCCACGTATGACCCTCCTGACGTCATTGATCGTGACGGTCAGTAAATAACGCACGGGTCAATCCTGACAATGGTATAACCCTCTATCCCTTGTTAGTATTTGTGCTGTGAAGTGTGGGTGTGAAGTGTGTTATAGTAGGGATGTGGCGTAGTGTTGTGAAGGGAGTACGTGTACTCCATGTTGTGTAGCGATGCACCATGTGGTGTGCATCGTAATAGTGTGTGGTGTAGCTTGGGAGTAGTCTCGAGCTACGTGACACGACGTAGAGTGTAGTTGGGAAGGAGTCCTGTCATGTCTTGTCAAGTGTTGTGATGAACTGTCAAGAGGGATGGGTAGCATGAAGAGTCACGCTAGCCGAGTTAAGAGAATGTTGGTATCGAAGTATGGCGCTTGTCCATACGAGCATGTAATCAACGGATTATATGTTGGTCTTAAGTGATAAAGGGGTAAGGTACCTGCGTAATCTGGTTAGACACATGTCCCCGACGGATTCACCATATGTAATGGGTAATCTGTGCTAAGCATGGTTACACGATGCTTAAGCCTCAAAATTGGCTTAAAGCTGTGTGGTGTGTATGGATGGGAATGATGATTTAGTGTGAGCTAAGATGCATGAAGGTAGTGACGCATGTATTGTCTAGGATTGGGATGCATGACTTTGTCGGTTGGAATCATGCATCGGAATGTGGTCAATAGGACGAGTAAGACGAAGGTTTTAGTGTCTTAACCTTAAGGTGAATCGTGGAGGTTCACTCTAATGGATAAGCACGCGAAGTAGAACGTTGAGTTTGGAAGAGGTAGTGATAGTAAATGAATCCTGAAGGTTTTAATGAAGTAAAGGGCATGTAAGAGCCCACGGATGGAATGAGAGTGTACCAAGTGAAGTGTAGTTCTATTCCAAGTTTAGTTGCTTATGCACTAGATAGAAAATGACGTTAAGGTTATATGTAGGCATGTAGGTAGCCATTTGACACACACATGAATGGACTGAATGATATGAAAGTAGCATGGAGTCCAGGTAAGTATTATGTTCATACTTTTCTAGAGTTTTCTAAATGATATGAAATGAAAATGAAATGCTTCTCTTTATGATGCTTTACGAAATGAAATGAAACGATGTTTTATGAAAAGCATGCTAAGTGTTTAATGGTATACATATGTATGACCTTTCATGGCAGCCCCTTTTTATGCAACCAAAGTATTAATTGCATGCATGTGAATGGATGACTATACACAGTATATATTGTATGTATTTTCATGAGAAGAAATGTAGAGGCTCATGCCGTATGCTTGAGCGATGCTTTAAAAGTCCCAGAGAACTTATGTTTTTAAATGTCCCTAAGAACTGACGTTTTAAAGGATGCCTTGAAAGATGATGTTTAAGCTCATGCTTTTAAATGACGTTTTTCCATGAATGAACTGTTAAATGAAAAGGACTGAAAAGGAAATGACTGAATGAAAGAAAGAAAGAAATGAATGTTTTAATGTATGAAAGCATGTAACGGCCATGACTTAATGAAAGGGTACCAAAGGACTGGCAGATTGCAATGCCAGGTAAGTAGTACTGGTAGTGCACCCAGTGCTGCCCCTGATTGAAAGGGATTCCCAACCTGTGGCCACGGGCAGAATCCGGATCCAAAGGAAGACCACTAACCCCAGCACACGGGGCGTAACAATGTGCAACGACCAAAGGAATGTGATAAGAAAGAACGTATAAATGCATGAACTCTTTAAGAAATGACGGCACTGGCGAGAGAAATGTTTTACGAAAAGAAAGTCCATTTTAAGAAAAACCCTGCCTAGTGATGGTTTCAAAATGAATGTACGTCTTATGTACGTATAGTATGTATGGAATGACGAATGCATGAATGAAAACCTATGTTGTTATATTTTAACTGTATAAAGTAATTCTTACGAGTCATCGACTCATTTTAGTTTTTATGTGTGCCCTCCTAGGGATAAGATGAGCAGAAAGCGTCATGACGGACACGGCCCATGGGGAAGAGCACGGAAGTCTAGGCATAACATTTTGCATGAAAGTCTTTAATGTATAAAGTTTAATGTTTTCCGCTGTAACCCTTTAAATTAAGAAACACGTTTTATTTTATAAACATGGAGGCTTTTGTATCCTGACATAAAACGAAAAGTTATTTTAAAATCAATGATATTTCCTGTCTATTTTCTAAAAATCATTTTTTAAAGGTCCCACCACAAGGACGGGCATTATAATTTCACTTCATAGAATGTAAATCACCATGTGTTTGTGTATGCAATGGCTTCGTTCTCTCAACGAATCAGTGAATTACCATATAAATGTAAATCACCGTGTGTTTGTGTATGCACATGCACGCGCATCATTATTTTCTATATACATTTGTTGTGGCCATTATCATAGATCTGCATGCATATTGTTATTGTCAAAATTATTTTCTCACCTAATTGTGGTGTTTGGCCAGATCGATGTTCCCATGGCTATTGGACCAGGCATCCGGTTGGGAATTAATGGCCGGGAATCATGGTATTGTTTCTGGTTACTGCTAATTTACTGCATTCATTGACATTATTGATGTTCTTCTTACACGTACGTAAGAATGTTCTGTGCAAAATGTTTAAAAACCAAATAGACTATATATTATAGCCTTTATATATATATAGGGAATAAAAACTCATGTTGGGATATTTTCTTTATTTTTTCAAAATATAAAACTGTATAAATTGTTGGAAATATTTATTTAGTTTTTACATATAACTAAAAAAAGGATCCTCATTTATGTATTGGGATTTTACAAAGGTAATAACTCCATAAAGAACAGCATTAAAAATACTAAAAAATTCAAATTTTAGCATAAATAGACGTCATTTATTTTGAATTTATGCGGCTGATATATAAAGAATGACAATAAAAGTCGTACGTGCATGAAATAATCCTAATTTTTTATGCGTAAATACAACTCATGTCCGATGAAAAATATAGTTTCTCATTTCTTTCACAGGAAACTACGTTCTCATCATAGGACTAGCGTAAAACATGAGATGTCTATTCCATTTAAAAAAAAAAAAAAATCTAGAAAAGGTATTGTTCGAATCGTATTAATTAAAAAGATTCTTATTTGTGTATTTTTATTTTTCCAATCAGAAAGATGCCCTTTATGATATTCCATTTCTTTCTCAGGAAACTACATTCTCATAAAGGTATTGCTCAAAGCCTCTTCATGCACGGATTTTCCCTCCCGGAGCCCTAACAAAATGCAAAGGTTGGAAACCCAGGCTCTTATCCGTCAACAGCTGACTGATATGATTAGTTTGAACTTTATAATTATGCCTAACTTCATATATATATATATATATATATATGTGTGTGTGTGTGTGTATAGATAGTTTGAACTTTATTATATATGCTGAATATAGTCATAATTTCCACTTATTTTTCTCTCTTCTATTTGCCTTTCCGAGTCATGATTTTCCAGAGCAATTTGTTTCCAAAGGCTTCGTGGTCACATCGAATCGGTGGATTACCAGACTATCACATTGCATGTGCCTCACCAGAAATGTATGTCTTCTCTCTCTCTCTTTCTCTGTGTGTGTGTGTGTAACGCCCCAATGAAAGGCCCAAACCACATGACCTATACTCCAAAAAGACTAGTTAATGATACAATTAGAGCTCCATTGGAACCTTATAAAGTGCAAGAACTTCTCCTTCCCAAGCAATGTGAGATCTCATACACCACCTACCCTTATCCATATCATATATGGTATCACAATCTACCCCCCTTAAATTCCCGACGTCCTCATCGGGCCTGTTCATTGTCGGTGTGGCACGGCTCGAGTCCCACATTTCTGGTTGTGATAAGCTCTGATACCATTTGTAACGCTCTAATGGAGGGTCAAATCACACAACATATACTCCAAAAGGACTAGTCAATGATACAATTGGAGCCCATTTGGAACCTTATAAAGAGCAAGAATTTCTCATTCCCAAGCAATGCGGGATCCTATACACCACCTATCCATATCCATATCATATAGGGTATCACAATCTACCCCCCCTTAAATTCCCGACGTCCTTGTCGGGCCTGTCCATTGTAGGTGGCATGGCTCAAGTCCCACATTTCTGGTTGGGATAGGCTCTGATACCATTTGTAATGCCCTAATAGAAGGCCAAACCACATGGCGTATACTCCAAAAGGACTAGTCAATGATACAATTGAAGCCTCATTGGAACCTTATAAAGTGCAAGAACTTCCCTTTCCCAAGCAATGTGGGATCTCATACACCACCTACCCTTATCCATATTATATGGGGTATTACACACACACTCTCTCTCACACACAACCTCGCGTGCATAACTTTTTTTCAACATGCATGTTGCTCCACGTTAATTTGAAATTTTTTTAATTGATCTCTTTATAGGTAGTGATCAGTGTTTACTCGACTCGACCTCTTTTCTTTTTCAAATCAACAAACCATCTAATTGTTTTTTTCCCCTCTCATCATGAATTGGACTTTACATTTTATGTAATTTGTTATGCTTTTGGTTCAAATATATATATATAGGCTCTGGGTGTAACGCCCCAATCCTGAAGGTCCGGAGAGTTAGCTCTTAATACTTAATATCAATTCCAAAACCACAACTATAAAATCCATAAAACTCAATCAAATATTAATTCATTTTCTGAACCCAAATACCCATGTTCTTTCACCAAACAACAAAGAAATTATGAATAAAATAAATTAGAATCTACCTAAAGACACGAAAATATCCATAACCCAACACATCAAAATATCCAAAAAAAAAATCAATTTACTAACTATGACTCTCAAATAAGTACTTGTACCCTCGGGCACTTATTCCTCTACGAACATCACACCTTACTAAAACATCCTACTCTTGTTCTCCAACTGAACCATCAAAACATCTAAAAAATGTTTGGAGATAAGGGGTGAGTTATCAACAACTCAATAAGTAGAGAACATATACTAGTATGCAAACATGAGCATTTACAAAGTTCATAATGCAGAACAAAACACTTCTTATTTTCAGAATGCAGAGTCAGAACATGTTATCAAAATATCAGAGCGAAAGTTCAAAAATATTCATAATCAAAATCCCTTTGGCATAGCATAAACTGAAACATCACATCTTATCTTATCATAGCTGAACATATACCATGTTTAACTCCCGTGGTAGGGTTGTACAAATCCTGACGGCCAACCGAGCAGAAACAGAATATGAATATTCCCCTTATTATTCTCGGAGCTCCGAGTATGCACACGGGAAAGATCACGTAGAAAACCACTTTGCTTCCAAAGTGGGTGTACCTAAAACAGAAAAGTTGGTACCAACCCGAACAGAGGTCACAGTTTTACACCTGTGGTAAGGTCAGAACGGAACAGAAACAGAAACAGAATGTTATGCCAGAGGTTTTCAGAAATCACATCATATCATATCAGAGTACAAAACATCTTCAGAAGAGAAAAAAATCAGATCACAAAAATATAATTTATGCACAAAATTTCATACTCACTCTCTTTTGCACAGTTCAGAAACAAAATGCCAAAATAGCTCATGTCTACACTAGTCATGTCAGAAAATACTTAATTATTAAACAGAATCTCGTGAATAATGTAGAACAAATAACTGAGGTAGTTCAAATTTCTTTTCATAACCAAACATGCATATTTTTAAAAAAAAAACTCAGCCCATTTTACTTTTATGCAAAGTCTAGTATAGGAACCCTGCTTACCTGAACTTCTTAACTTATCAGAATTTCTCCACAGTAGTATTGAACAAAATTCAATCGTCACCTATAAAATAGTCATGTTGTAATGCCCCAACCCCAAGGGTCCGGAGAGTTAACTCATAAAACCTGATAATCAGCTCTAACAAGGCTAGAGTACTTCCAAATTCAAGAATATATACATTTTCCAAACCTCAAATCGAACGTAAATACTTCAATTAAAAAAAATCAAATAAACTCATTTATCCAATATTCAATCCAACAACCCAAATAAAATCAACTCTTCTTCATGTCTCAAATAACAACTAGAAATAATAAAACATTAACATAGTCTCCATAAACCGTCTAAATCCATTGAAGCAAACTTAAGAAAGATAATTAACCTCCAACACCAACACTAATATCATGAGATACCCAACAACAAATCAATGCTAATCTTCTCCATAGACTCTAATACTGATCTTCAGCTGAGCCATCGATGTCATCTGAAATATTATGAAGATTAACGGGGTGAGTTATCAACAACTCAGCAAGCAGAGAGCATATACTAGCATGTAAACATGAACATTTATAACATCTGATAAGCCGAACAAAATATTTACTTTCAGAATGCAGAAACAAAACTTGTACAAAAACATTAGAGCAAAATTTTCAGAAAAATATACTTAATCCAGAAAGAGAATCCCTTGGCATTTCTAAACTAAAACATTATAATCTTATCATCGTTTAATATCACATCGGGACAATACCATGTTTAACCCCCGTGGTAGGGTTATAAACCACCATTATACCCGTGGCTGGGCCATTTTCCATGTTTCATCCCCGTGGTAGGGTTATAAACTACCATTATACCCGTGGCTGGGCCGTATACTATGTTTCACCCCCGTGGTAGGGTTATAAACCACCATTATACCCGTGGCTGGGCCTTAACAGAAACAGAACGGATTTCATCGAAAATCCGATTACAATCATATACAGAATCAGAACTTCATGCCAATGTTTTCAGATGACACATCACATCAAAACAAAACGCTGAAAAGCTTCAGATCATTTCACATGTTCGAGATAAACATAAACAAAATATTCTCATTTTTTCATAACAAAACTTTTAGAATTCCTTATTCGCTCTTTTACATAGTTCAGAAATAAAGTGCACAAAACTAGCTCATGTCTACACCAGTCATGACAGAAAAACACTTTCTCTTATGTAGAATTTATGCATATGCAGAATAAACATCTGAGGTTGCTTCAGATCATCTCTTTTCAAAAAAATAAACACATTTATTCTCAAAGTCAACCTCATTTTATTTGTTTTATGCAAAACTAGTATATGAACCCCGCTTACCTGACTTCTTCGTATTATCAACACCTTGAGCCGGAACTCTAATAGTAACACCACCTAAACAAAAAGAACATATATCCAACATTTAATAATCAATCTAGTAGACTGCTATTTATTGAGTAATAAATCAAAACAATCCCTTCACAACTCAATAACTATCCTAATAATTAAACCCGAACAACTCTCTTCACCCATTCGCATTTAAAACCCAAAACAGCCACCTTCTATAACACCAAACCAATCATAATTATTTCCAAAACCAACAACCGCAACTTCAATAATTAAAAACATAACCCAACTCAAACTTCATTTCGAACCTTCCAATAAAACAACTTCAGTGTCCGCATCAATAATTAATTCATTCAACAATTTAAGACTTGCATAAAAGTTCAATAGAACTAGCTCAAAATACCCATAAATTTACACGAAATAGTCATAATTAATAGTCCAAAACAGTCTCACAAATCCATCCAAAAATCATACTCCTCAACTTCAATAATTCCATCACCTCACCACAATCCAACATATGAAACACCCACACAAAAAATAAATATATAATTGTAACAATTTGCCAAAAGTAACTGCAGGAATGCAAAATCTTATCCACGTCATAATCAAATCAGTAACACTTTTACAATTCACAACCCAATCACAAAATCCAAACACTACCACAAGCTTCGGCTGAGATTACCTAACCAAGTCACGAAAGCTTCAAATCCACCCCGAACCAAAACAATCCGCTGCAGTCTACGCTCAGAAAAATTCACAGCACTTCCTAGTGAAAGAAAAATGCTTCTGCAATAAGGAAAAAATTTGAGTACTCCGAACATGATTTAGTGTTCCAAGCATGAACACTATGAATTCAGATGGAACGGGGATGTGTGCAAAAATTAAGCAACGAAAAAAAAATAAAAGTGAGACTAGAAATGAATGGTGGGAGATGAGCAAGACTACACTTCTGATGTGCGGCTCAGCAAGCCAAGCAGTGTGTGGGTGCGTGTGATCAAAACACGGCAGAAACCAAAAATGGAAGGAGACCCGCACGAGTAAGAACCAGTAGAACAGAGAAAAGAAAGAAGAATAACCATAAAGGAAAAAGAAAAGCCATAATAGAAGAAGAAATTACCAAGTTTTTGTAACACCCCGTATTTTAGTGTATTTTTACTGAAAGATTATTTTTGATTGTTCAAAAATTTATCCTCTTATTTTAAAATTGGTTGGATTTTTAGTAAGTTTATTTCTATGATTTTAATTTGGTGAAAATTAATTTTTATGTGCTTTCTTAATATTTATTTATTGTTGTGCATTTAAATTGTTTTTCATATTTAATTAATTACTGTGGGATTTAATTATTTCAATTTGACTTTGTCATTACTTTAAATTATTTTATTTAACTTGTGGTTTTAAAATCATCTCCGTTGGATCATTTTTGTGACCCAAGTTATGAGGATTGGACCTCATTTCTTTTCCCTCCATTTTTCTTTCCTCTCCTTTTCTTTTCTTTATTTTCTTTTTTCTTCCTTATTTTCCCCCCTCCCCGTGCGCGCGACCCAGCCCTCACCCTTTCTCTTCCGTCCGTCGCCTTCAACGCCAGCGCCGCCGTGAGCCAGCAGTGGCCTTCACCGCCCACCCCATTGTGTTCCCTTACCGCCGGCGACCTCACCCCACCAACCTCACCTCCATTTGCGCCGCCGTTAACCACCAGTAGCCCTTCAAGCCGCGGCGTCACTTTCGTTCCAGCGCCGCCGTTGCACCACCATTGGCCACCATCTTCACACCACATTATCCTCGACCTCTTGGTAACCCATTGGACCCAACCGCAGCTCCGATCCGCCACCGGAGAAGCTCCACCATCTACATTTTCGATTTGGGTATTTTGGTCTTCTACCGCCCATTCCGCCGCCACCCACGGCAAACCACCACCACCATTGGCTTCACCAACCTCCCTAGGCCCTACCCTATCAATTTTGGGTCTTCGTTTGCCTCCGTTTGAAAGTTGGTATTTGTGACCCACGGCCACAGTGTATTTTACATTGTGGTGTTGCTCAAACGTCGCCTTTTTCAACTTCGTGATCCTTCAGAAATTGTTATATTGCACTGTAAGTATTTTCCTTAAAAGAACTTTCGTGATTTAAATGTATTTTTGCACTAACACATATTATCTGTGAATTGGTTTGTTTTGCCGGACTGAGTCCGAGCAGTTTCGGGGGTCGGATGGATTGTGGACGGAGTTGTTGTGTGTTTGTTTGCATTGTGAATTGTGGTTGTTGGTTGTTGGTTATGGCTTGTTCATGTACATCGCATATTGCACGCATGATCATGTTTGTAAAGAAAACTGGGTTTTCGCATGATTGCATACATGTTCATGTGTTTATTGAAAATTGGATTCTCATGTGAGTAAAAGGAAAAGAGACTGTAGGGATGGTGGTAAGCAGGGACGGTGGTAGAGTCCCGCTTGCGATTCCCGCCTACGGTGCACGCGGTAGGGATGGTGGTAAGCAGGGATGGTGGTTGTGTTCCGCCTGCGATTTCCGCCTATGGTGCACGCGGTAGGGATGGTGGTAAGCAGAGACGGTGGTAGAGTCCTGCCGGTGATTCCCGCCTACAGTGCTCTGTTAAGTATTCATTGTGTGTAAAGGAACTGTAGGGATGGTGGTAAGCAGGGATGGTGGTAGAGTCCCGCCTGCGATTCCCGCCTACGGTGCACGTGATAGGGATGGTGGTAAGCAGGGATGGTGGTTGTGTCTCGCCTGTGATTCCCGCCTACGGTGCACGCGGTAGGGATGGTGGTAAGTAGGGACAATGGTAGAGTCCCGCCTGCGATTCCCGCCTACAGTGTCCGATAAATGGGTTGTTTGTGTGAAACATTTTCTGGAAAAATGACAAACTATATTTTTGGGCCAAAATGGGATTTTTGGCGTGTGTTGGAAATAATCATTTTTCTGGAAAAAATGGTATTTTATGACTAAATGTATTTTGTCATATTGTTGGTAGCATTAATGTATTTTTATCCCGAGAGTTGTTTGGTTTATACTTACCTGTGGTACCATTTTATGGTATCGCAGATTTTGATGCAGATGATGATGACGAGTCTTAGCTTGGCTCTGTTGGTGGAGTGATCTGAGATTGCTCCTGTTTAGCGAGTTATGTTTTTATCAATTTATATATTGCCTTTGTAATATATTTGGGATGATTGTATAACTCTTTAAAGATAAATTGTGTTGAATATTTGTATTTAAAATTCTGGTACTTAGTTGACTTATTTATATTATCCGCTGTGACTTTTATTGTGCACCTTTGCATGTTGCACACACACTTGAGCACATCCTGACGTCACGATTCTCTTGTTTTTGTACGTGGGAGTCGGGGCGCCACAGGTGGTATCAGAGCAGTTCGGCTCTGGGTAAAACCACATGTCCTATAGGTGTAGTACCAGAAAATTTTAAAATTGTGATTTGAAATTATTTTGTTGTGAGTATATTATTTTAATTTTTTTATTTATTTTATTGTACGTTAATTGTTTGTTTATTTATCTTATTTTTGTTATTTTAGTTTATTTAGTTATTTTATTATATGGCAGGCAATTTTACTTGTTTCAATTATTTTCTTGTGTACTATTTCATTTGTTTTATTCCTTTTATCTTATGATATTTTATTTTTTTGGTTTTATTTTATTTTATTTTATGTGATATTGTTGTATTTTAATTTATTTTACTATAATTATATTTTTAGTTTGTTTTAAGCTGATAGTGGGGTTAAGGGTTATGCTATGGTAGGAAAATGGTACGACCAAGAAGGCAAGCTAATGAACCCGAGGATGAATTACCGAGGGGTGATGGAAATTATGCCATGGCAAGGGCGTTGAATAGGATGACGGAGTTTCTTCAACAGAATTTTCGTCCACAGCAGGGAGAGCAGTACAGGGCGATGCAGGCTGGGTGCACCTATGAGCGCTTCTTAGCTCATAGGACCTCTGCCTTTTCTGGTGAAGAGGATCCATTACGGGCTAGAAGGTGGATTCAAGATCTGGAAAGAACGTTTGAAGTCTGTGGATGCACTGGGGCCCAGAGGGTATTATATGGGAGCTATATGCTGCAAGGTGAAGCGGCAAATTGGTGGGAGACCAAGCGGTCACTCTTAGAGATGGAGTTGGGATCCTTGGCTGCTGTGTCTTGGCAGCGTTTTAAGAAAGAATTTGATGATCAATTCTTTCCTGTTTCGGTGAGACGGCAAATGGCTTGGGATTTCAATAATTTGGTTCAAGGAGACATGACTGTCGAGCAGTATGCAAGGAAATTTATGGAGCTTGGACGGTTCGCTCCTCACCTCATTGCTACTGAAGAGATACGGGCTGAACGTTTCCAAGAAGGGTTGCGCCCTCAAATCCACAGGCAGGTCGCATGCCTGGAAATCCAGAACTTTCAGAGGTTGGTCAATGTGGCCTCAATTGCTGAGCGAGAGCGAGGTGCTGTGGTAGGCTCCCCTCCGGCTAAGAAGCGACTGAACGTTGATGGTGAAGGGAGCAGCTCTGGGTCGCCACAGAAGTTTGTGCAAAGGATCGGGGCCAGAGCGCAGGCAGCTTCCGGTATACGTATTAGGGGCCGAACTTCAGTTCGTGGTAGATGTAATAGAGCCCACGAGGGCGAGTGTCGTCAGGGTTGGAACCAGTGCTTTGAGTGTGGTCAGACAGGGCACTTTGCTCGTGAGTGCCCTAATTGGACCCAAGGAAATCAGGGTGGTCATCGCGGTGGTAGGACTAATCAGAGGCAACTAGTTCAGGCTCTGGTGTATGCGGTGACTCTTGGTAGTGCTGGCGACGAGATTCCAGGGACTCAGGACGCTGGAGTTATGGCAGGTATGGGTCTAATCTCACCTCTCGTAATGGATGCCATGTGTGGTTTATTCTTGGGTTTTGGAAAGTTATGCAAGTTGTACCCATGCCCGTTGGGTGTTGGAGGTTGTGTGATTTTCTTAAGAGTATTCTGGTTGTATTTGGCATCCTGCTTTAGAGTGATGTTTGCCCAACAAATTTCGAGGACGAAATTTTATTTTAAGGGGGGAGGATGTAACACCCCGTATTTTAGTATATTTTTACTGAAGGATTATTTTTTATTGTTCAAAAATTTATCCTCTTATTTTAAAATTGGTTGGATTTTTAGTAAGTTTATTTCTATGATTTTAATTTGGTGAAAATTAATTTTTATGTGCTTTCTTAATATTTATTTATTATTGTGCATTTAAATTGTTTTTCATATTTAATTAATTACTGTGGGATTTAATTATTTCAATTTGACTTTATCATTACGTTTAAATTATTTTATTTAACTTGTGGTTTTAAAATCATCTCCGTTGGATCATTTTTGTGACCCAAGTTATGAGGATTGGACCTCATTTTTTTTCCCTCCATTTTTCTTTCCTTTCCTTTTCTTTTCTTTCTTTTCTTTTTTCTTCCTTATTTTCCCCCCTCCCCATGCGCGCGACCCAGCCCTCTCCCTTTCTCTTCCGTCCGTCGCCTTCAACGCCAGCACCGCTGTGAGCCAGGGATGGCCTTCACCGCCCACCCCATTGTGTTCCCCTGCCGCCGGCGACCTCACCCCACCAACCTCACCTCCATTCGCGCCGCCGTTAACCACCAGTAGCCCTTCAAGCCGCGGCGTCACTTTCGTTCCAGCGCCGCCGTCGCACCACCATTGGCCACCATCTTCACACCACTTCATCCTCGACCTCTTGGCAACCCATTGCACCCAACCGCAGCTCCGATCTGCCACTGGTGAAGCTCCACCATCTACATTTCCGATTTGGGTATTTTGGTCTTCTACAACCCATTCCGCCGCCACCCACGGCAAATCACCACCACCATAGGTTTCACCAACCTCCCTAGGCCCTACCCTATCAATCTTGGATTTTCGTTTGCCTCCGTTTGAAAGTTGGTATTTGTGACCCACAACCACAATGTATTTTACACTGTGGTGTTGCTCAAACGTCGCCTTTTTCAACTTCGTGATCCTTCAGAAATTGTTATATTGCACTGTAAGTATTTTCCTTAAGAGAACTTTCGTGATTTAAATGTATTTTTGCACTAACACATATTATCTGTGAATTGGTTTGTTTTGCCGGACTGAGTCTGAGAAGTTTTGGGGGTCGGATGGATTGTGGACGGAGTTGTTGTGCGTTTGATTGCATTGTGAATTGTGGTTGTTGGTTATGGCTTGTTCATGTACATCGCATATTGCACGCATGATCATGTTTGTAAAGAAAACTGGGTTTTCGCATGATTGCATGCATGTTCATGTGTTTATTAAAAATTGGATTCTCATGTGAGTAAAAGGAAAAGAGACTGTAGGGATGGTGGTAAGCAGGGACGGTGGTAGAGTCCCGCCTGCGATTCCCGCCTACGGTGCACGCGGTAGGGATGGTGGTAAGCAGGGATGGTGGTTGTGTCCCGCTTGCGATTCCCGCCTACAGTGCTCTGTTAAGTATTCATTGTGTGTAAAGGAACTGTAGGGATGGTGGTAAGCAGGGATGGTGGTAGAGTCCCGCCTGCAATTCCCTCCTACGGTGCACGCAATAGGGATGGTGGTAAGCAGGGATGGTGGTTGTGTCCCGCCTGTGATTCCCGCCTACCGTGCACGCGGTAGGGATGGTGGTAAGCAGGGACGGTGGTAGAGTCCCGCCTACAGTGTCCGATAAATGTGTTGTTTGTGTGAATCATTTTCTGGGAAAATGACAAACTATATTTTTGGGCCAAAATGGGATTTTTGGCGTGTGTTGGAAATAATCATTTTTCTGGAAAAAATGGTATTTTATGACTAAATGTATTTTGTCATATTGTTGGTAGCATTAATGTATTTTTATCCCGAGAGTTGTTTGGTTTATACCTACCTGTGGTACCATTTTATGGTATCGCAGATTTTGATGCAGATGATGATGACGAGTCTTAGCTTGGCTCCGTTGATGGAGTGATCTGAGATTGCTTCTGTTTAGCGAGTTATGTTTTTATCAATTTATATATTGCCTTTGTAATATATTTGGGATGATTGTATAACTCTTTAAAGATAAATTGTGTTGAATATTTGTATTTAAAATTCTGGTACTTAGTTGACTTATTTATATTATCTGCTGCGACTTTTATTGTGCACCTTTGCATGTTGCACACACACTTGAGCACATTTTGTTGGGATGCGTGACCGTGTTGTCATCATCCTGACGTCACGATTCCCTTGTTTTTGTACATGGGAGTCGGGGCGCTATAGTTTTGTTCAAAAACCGAATGAAATTGCAGTGGAGAAACAGTTTGAAATTCGAAACCCTTGAGTCGAGCGGACGGTGAAGATATGGAGAAGATGAGAAGTAAAAAAATTGGATGAGAGGATCCGGTTGCAAAGTCTGCCGAAGTAAGCCAAACCGATTCTTGAGTGTGGTGAGAGATGAAGATCAACTGCTAGGATTATGGGGCGGTTGGTGCGCACGGTTAGTGTGATGTGCAGAAAAATGAGGTGCAGAGGGGAGAAATCGTGGGGAAGAAAAACAATGCAGCAGAGGGAAACTCACCTAAACGACGCCGTCCGTCCCTCCACTTGAGCTCATGGGCTGGGCTTCGTCCTGACTTCAAAGGGGCTGGGCCTAAAGCCCGGTTATCACACATGTAGCTCCCATAAATTTCAATTCGATTCTTAAACAGGAAATACTAACATAACCTATCTTTTTTTCTAAATGTCTAGAATTCTCTTAATCCTAAAAAATATTATCACTACCCAATTTTATCAAATAATCAAATAATTCTCTTAAAATAATAATAACAAAATATATTAATACTAAATAATATAATTTAAAAATCTTATTTATTTTCTATAGGAAAAATAAAGTTTCAATAATAAATTATAACCTGGTCAGTCTCATTTAAAACAAAAAACCAACCCAATTATGAGTTCAAAACACCTTATAATTTGACTTGAAACCTTGAGGGTAAAATAGTAATATCATAAAATAAGTCTTCTCCTAGGTAAAATGCAAGAAAGCAAAACACTTTAGTTTGTAAAAGATCACAAGTGAGAGGGAGACCTAGGTGCGATGGAGACTCACTGAAAGAAGTTGTGGCGGAGCTGGGCGGACACAGAGGTTGTGTTGGCAAGATGGGCAGCTGAGCACTGATGAGAGAGAGAGAGAAAGAGATGAGAAAGAGTGAACACAGTGAGAGAAAGAGACGGAGAAGCAGTGGAACATTCGGCGATGGCTCATTGTGAGGGACTAGGCAGAACTGAGGCGGCTCGAGGCTGACGGTAAAATGATGACCGACAGATTTTGTTGCTCTTCTGATCGACGACGCTGTATTTCGTTGCTGTGGCTGGTGGCACAGAAATGAGTTGATCGGGACAAGGCTGTCGTTGCTCTATTTCGGGAAGGAGAAACAGAGGACAATGACTTGGTGGCTCTCTTAACAGGTGGCTGCGATGGCTGAGGAGTGGGCTATCATGGTGGTGGTGCAGGGACGGCGACGAAGATGGCTGAAAGGTGCAGTCTTTGGTTGTTTTGGATGTCTTAAACGTACGGGGTTGGCAAGGTTACTGGAAGTAACAGAGGCTATGGGCTGCAGGGAGGCCGATATGGGTCTTGGTGATGGCGGTTGAAGAAGGTAGCAGCAGCTGCATGGTGGTTCTGCAAAGGTGCTGCAAACAAGGTGGTGAAAAGCTGCAGGTAATGAAGCACGCTTGACACTTCGGTACATGATGGACGAGAAACACCTCTCTGTGCTTCATGGCAGGTATCAATCGAGAGGAGCTTGGGACTGAAAGTACCTAGAGGTGGTGCAGCGGCAGCCTAGTCTAGGGTTGAGGATGTTCGATATATACATGACATTGAGGGCTGTGCGAAACTCTGAGGTTAACGTGTGAATATATAGGTGACCAAAAACAAACCCTAAGAGATAAGGGAAAGTGGCGTGCATGCATAGGGATAAAACGGACGTGAAACCGTGTAGAACGTCCAGTTGAAATAAGGTAATACGGGCTTGGGCTTTTTCAGTGAATTATAAGCCTTGACTCAACTTAAAAAATAGGTCAACTCATCCAAAAAAATTTTCAGTCCATAAAAAGATTTTTAACCTCATAATCAAACCCAACGAAAAACAAAATATAGTCTGCCTAAATAAATAAATAAATAAAAATAGAAGCCCGCAATACATTCTAAAAAAAATTATCTGAAGTTTCAAAAGGGCTTTTCATACAGAAAAATTCAAGAAAATTTTAGAAAGCAAGCTGGATGCTAGACCCGGGTGTTACACTGGGTGTCGTCTATTGGAACACACCCAAACGGGCATTGGATAGATCTTGTACATGGGAGCCTTCGATTGGCCGATATGGTGCTGATGAAGGTATCCCTGAACTCACTCACGGAGGTACTGATAAACAAAGCTGGTATATCAGTCAAAGAGTTATTATATATATGACTTTGCAATATTTCGGCTGGCTTAATTTCTCTCTTCTTGTCCCAAACTGAGAAATGAAACTGCTTTATCTATCATCCCACGCACCCTTTTCAATAGTTCCACTTATGGCATTTCTGCCTTTAGAAATTTGTTTTGGTAGAATGAGAAATTGAATGTTGATCCATATAATGGCTGTCCAACTGATTGGTCGCCAAGTTAATTCTTTGATATTCATTTAATAATCTGCAGCTGCACCAAGAAAATAAACTGTACAAACTCCAGGGTGCAAATGGGGTAGTCAAGAATCCCATATATATATATATATATATATATAGTTTGCTTTCTGAAAGTTTCTTAGAAATACGGAAAGAGAGAAAAGTTATATGGGTGTTCGAATGTTACCAAAGTTAAGTTGGACAGCCAAATTATATTGTTTGCTCTATATTTTCTTTTATTACTTGGGTAATGGAGAAAGGTGAAGGGGTCCAATTGATGCTACATACCCTTTGCTTTAACTTCGAAAATAAGTTTAGTTTCCTTCCTGTCTAATTGGCCGTCTTTTTCTTATTCTTCTTTTGCTTTTTGATCAGACGTTTCAACTCTTAGTTTCTATATATAATCTATTTATCTATTTGGTACTTTTATGTATATAATTAGTAGTACTCCAAAGTATATGAAATGCAAAATTATGAAAATTTCCTGACCTGCTTACATTAATTTTCCATTTATACAGATTTTGGTGAATCAAAGAATAAGTTTCCAGGCTAGGAAAATAGAAAGCATTGGCACATATGGAAGGAACAACACGCACGGGATGGAAAGCATTGGTATATATGTATGCAAGGAAACAGCATGGGAGTGTCCATCTTGAAGCATTGACTCACTTTGCCTCTTAACAAACAACCTAATCAGAGAGCTTGAATATTTGAACTCTCCATAGGAAGCTTTTTGAACACAGCATGTTTGGAGAATTGGAGTATATTATAATTTTGAGAATAGTAATGAAATGACTTGAGTGAAGATGTTTTATTAGATTTTGGGAAATGGGATAGAAAATATTGAGTAAAAATATTATAAAGTTAAAAAATTGTTTGAATATAATTTTTATTTTAGAGTTTGTAAAAGTTATATTGATTTTTGTATTTAAATTATTATTAGGTAATAATTAAATGAAAATTTTGAAAATTTGAAAAAATTAAAGTGTTTTGTATTTAAATGATGCTTGAGAATGAAATTATGAGAAGTTTTAAAAATTTTCCAAATGTCCAAACATGCCTTAATCCCTTTTTAGGTAATTTCCCTAGATTGTAATGGGCTTAATTTTCATGATATATGCACATGATGTACATATAATACATATATCTGTATATAATTGTGAAGGATATTGTGAAGATTGAGAATTTGACGTTAAAGAAATTATTTAGTGGTTTGTTGTTAGGTGGGGTCTTGTCCTGAGAAAACAGTAGGCGCTAGCTATGATCAGTACTGAAAGTTTTGAGCTGGGAAAGAAATCTACGAGGCCCGGCCCATAGTAAAATTTCAAATTCGATCAAAAGGGGCAAAAATATTTTCTTTGAGTTGTCGTACTAGTCTATTTTAAAATTATGCTACAATTTAGATGTTATGTATATTGAAAAAAATATATGTGAGAATATATTAGGCACTATGATGTCAATAGAAGGGAAGACAAAAGATACAGCTAACTCTCGTAGAGACTTAAAGGAGTTGGGATAAGACCGGAGTTGCAATTGCAAGATAATGAATCGTCAGCTTATATGCCCATCGGATGGTATACACTTTCAAATGATAAGAGAAAGAAATTCTTTGATTGGTTTATGACAATCAAATTACCTGATAGTTATGTTTCAAACATGTCAAGATGTGTTCGAACACATGATTAAAAGATACTGGTCTTTAAAGTCAAGACTGTCATGTATTTCTGCAGTGTCTATTGCAGGTTGGTGTTCGTAGAAAGCTTACTCGAGATGTTCGTACAACTCTCACAGAATTATAGAGATTTTTCAGAGACATTTGTAGTAGAACGTTGAAAGTTGATACATTGTTAAAAATGGAAGCTGACATTACAATGATATTGTGCAAATTGGAGAGTTTGTAGCCACCTTCATTCTTTGATATAATGGTTCATTTGACTGTGCACCTACCTCGTGAAGCTTTAGTCGCTGGCTCGGTTTAGTTTAGATGGATGTATCCTATTGAACGGTTTTTGAAAAAACTTAAAGCGATCTGTGGGAATAAAGCTCGTCCAGAAGATTCGATTGCAGAGTCATATATTGATAATGAGTAGCATACATTTTGTTCAATCGTGGGGTTGATATTAGATTTTCAAGACCAAATTGAAATTATGAAGGTGGACGAGAGATGGGAGTCTCATCAACATGTACTGTGTTTTTCCAGACCATACATCTCATAGGTGCAAAGGGGGCTACGACCTATATGGGTGAGAGTTTGAAAGAGCTCGATAGTATGTCTTGAATAACTGCGTAGAGATTGACCACTAGTTGAGGTTAGTGATGATCCTCTAAATCAAAATTATTTTTAAGTTCATGTATAATAATATAGTATAACTTGATATAAATTAACCATTCACATGAACATGCGCAGCGAACATATATAACTACTTCGCACGAATGGTATAACTGACATAGAAAAGACGCACGAAAAGGAATTCGCCTTGTGGTTTGAACATATGGTATTACTGTAAAACTCCATCTTATAATACGAACATCATACCACTAAACTCCACTTTTTTTTCTATCTAACATTAAAATAACTATAATAATATTTATTGATGTAGGTTTTATTGAAATATAGTGAAAATTCAGAAGAAATCTCTCTAGAACTGTATGCTCTGGCCTATGGTCCGTCTAAGCGGGCCATTCAATACTCAAGATATTTGGTGCGTGGATATAGATTTCACACAACTGACAGAGAACGATATATGAAAACTCAAAATTGTGGAGTCATAGTTGAAAGAAACCATGGGGATGATAATATTGACTTCTAAGGAATTGTGGAAGATATCATAGCATTAAAGTATGTGGGAGGTTATATGGTTTGGTTGCTTAAATATAATTAGTAGGATATCTCAAATCCTAGGTTGGGAGTGTGTAACGATGATTATTTTGTGAGTGTCAATACATCTCACACATGGTATGAGGATGATCCATTCGTTCTCGCTTGCCAAGCGAATCAAGTTTTTTATTTAAATGATCTGGAGTACGGAAACCCATGGCGGCTAGTGGAGAAGTTTGCACCAAGAAATGTCTATGATTATATTCCAGAGGCAAACAAGCCACCTGAAAAAGTTGATAGTCCAGCAAATGAAGAAGTATATCAAGAAAACGAATAAGGCATCAGTCTATTTATTGATCTAAGCCAATATGACATGGTCTCATTGCGTAGAGAAGATATTCAACCTGAAGTAATTGAGAGTGAAATATCGGAAGAAGATGAATCAACTGAAGTGTTTAGTGAGGATGAGGGCGATTGATCTAGCAAAACCGATAGTGAATGAATTTCAAATAGGAATTCTTGTAAGTATTATCTATTTAATTATATAAAAGCCAAGTTTTAACATCTGACTTGGCGTTTACACCGCATTAATCGGTAGTTCCCCCACTCCCAAACATCAACCGTAGTGAAAGTGAAAGTAAACTGCCAAAATTGTTTATTTGCACTTAGAGATAAGCATTCCAACTGTTACAACTGTCTATTATTTCCGTAAAAAACTGTGTTGATTTCCTTGCAACGTTTTGGCATAAACTTGAACCATCACAATGACATTTCAACCAAAACTCAAAGCATCGCAACGTTTCCTTCCTTGCAACGTTTCATGCTTCACTAATACAAAATGGACCCAATTTTTGGATTTTCAAACAGCCCATGGCAAAACTATCCGAAAGCCATGCCGGCAACACTGTAAAATCAAAACTAATAAAATACATAACTATCCAGAACTTGCGTTCCTTCAAGTCCTCAAAATACAATCCCTATTTCCAAAAATCAAGATACAGACCTCAAAAACTCAAAGGGCATCGAAACAAAACCCACTCACGAAGGCCATCGACTCCCACCATCGCAACCACACGAAACGCCATCGACTCCAACAGTCGCCACCGTAAGCCACTCGAACTCCATTTTTCTTTCACTAATTTTTTTTTTTTTTGAGATGCCAACAACTTGATTTCTGGATTCTTCTAGCCGAACGATTTCTGGATTATAGGAGATTGCTATCTTCCCTAGCGATTGTCCATCCAGGTTCTCTCGATAAGAACATGCCAATTCCTCTCTCTTTTCTTGACTGTTCTTGAGCCTAATGAATCCTAAATTATTGTCTGCTACACAGAACGCTTCGCTGTGGTAGCCTCAGTCTAGCCATTAGTTTCGTCACATTCTCTCCTTCCTCTCGGTGAGTCTGTAGCATGGCTTTTCGCTCAAGTGAATATGTTTTTACCTCTTAGTGAGATATGCATATAAAAGCATCCCTCTTCTTTGTGATATAAAAGCAAAAAGATCCTCTGTAAAGCATAAAAACAAATCTGACTTGCTTTTACTTCTTTATGGGCAATCCTCTGTAAAGCATAAAAGCAAATCTGACTTGCTTTTACTTCTTTATGGTCAAATTACGTTTCAATCCTTTTTCTGTTTTTTTTTTAAAAGTGAATACTTTATTCTTTTGAAGACCTTATTATTTATTGATCTTGAATTCAAAATCATGACAAAAAGTGATTGCTTACAAGATTTGGGCTTGATTTCACTTGAATTTGTTTTTGTTTGGATTACTGTAGTAAATTGAAATTGATTTGATTTAAGCATTCTGCTACTTATTTTAATAGATTTAGATAAAATATAACTATTCACTAAGTTATAATTCGAAAATAAGATATTAAGAATATTTAAATAATAATATTATTAGTTCTATATATTTAAATTCTTTTCTACAACATACTCAATTAGTGACATGTCTTTTGCACTATACAATTATCACCGATCCCTTCAACATCCCATAAACCACTAAATTAGTTCAGAAAAACATCCCTTCTTCTATCACTTGATGCTTGGTTGGCCCATGTGTACGCAATTACTATACGCAATATGCTTGGTTATAATATATTTGACTATATTATATTTTTTTTAGTGAAAGTAATTTTTCAATGATTAAGCTATACAGTATATTTGACAATACAAATGGTATAGAAAAACATGAAAGTAATGCAAGTAACGAAACAATGATGGATATAGTATAGGTTGGTATAATTATTACAGTGAAATACTCAGAAAGACATCTAGCTACATCAAGACAAAAATTAATAGTTTGTGATAGTTTTAATAGTTTTAAATTTGTGACTATTTCTATTATTCAGTAAAATTAAAAATGGAAAATTCTAGACTAACACGTTTTAGAAGATGAATGATTATAAATGATATAAGAAGTGAAGGAAGAATGTGTCGTAACGGTGAACAAAGTAGTGACAACATAAGTGGTGACATAGTTGTGCGATGTAGAAAACGAACGATAATAGATGATATAGGAAGTATAGCAAGAATGTGTATTGATGGTAAACGAAGCAGAGATAGTACAACAGACGAATATCTAAATATATATATAAAATTCAGCATAAATAATGGTCCGCTCATTGTGCGGGATATAGGCTCGTTCTTATAAATATCTGTAATGTTTGTTTGAATAATAATTTATTACAATTTCAAACAGACATGCCTCCCAAACGCAAAGCAACACGTGTGCCATCCCCATCCATTACCGACTCCTCGTGTGGTTCACCTACCATAAATAGTGGACCAACATCACCAGATCCAGAACAAGACATTTTATCAAGTTAAATACCAAATTTTATGCTCAATTTAAGTAATATATATCTATAAAATAATTTAATTTAATTTAATTAAAATATATGCTTTAATTACTGTATATATAGCTGTTGTAAGCCAGCACCGAGGTAGAGGCACTACAAGGGGTGTCTACACAGAGAAAGTAAGGAAATTGGGTAAAATTAAAGTTGATATTCCTGATGATCACACCAGTGGCCCCGGAGATTCAGCAGTGTGGCTTGCTTCTTATGTTCATACGCTTACTCGCACGTATGCAACGATTGCTACATCCTCCTGGTCTAAAGTTCCCCAAGATGTGAAAGACTATATCAAAAATCGTTGCTCGGTACTAAGCTACGCCCAAGCAACTAAGTATATAACATGTTACTTTAAAGTTACTTTGTAGTTATACTAATTGTTTATAATTTTTGAAAGGATGAGTTTGAGCTTAATTTTGGCCGACGAGAGGATCAATTCGAAACTAACAATTGAAATAAAGTGGACCCGCTTACTTTCAAAACGTACCAATCCCCCTTCCATCTACAATCAGCATTAAAGTTAATGAAAATCTCGAACACATGCTTCTCACGTGCCTAACTACCACTGCAAAGACAAAATCACCTCTGACTTCATCAACTTCATGGCCCCCATGCTCCTCATTGCAGTCAAAATCCCTCAATATCTATCGTACTTCGCTCTGGGCATCTCTTGGAGGAGTAGAGTAGGGCTTTGCATCCATTTGCTGATCCTTGGTGCGTTTCCTCATCTTCTTCCCAAGTGAAAGAACTATAGCATAAGCAAGTGATGTAAGTATTCCAATACACGGCTAACAGGTATATTTCAGCAGGTTGTGAAAAATGTCAAATGGTTCATCTAGCACAAGCTGGGGTGGAAAAGCACCATCGGATGACCCATTTTGCAGTTGCAATCTGCGGGCACATCTAAGAGTGTCAACAACGGACAATAACTACAAAAGGAAGTTCTGGAGATGCCCATATTGGACTCCTGGTTGTCAACATGGGGGTGGAGACAGGTGTTGTACATTTTTCAATGGGGAGATGATAATTTTTGCTCCACGTGCAGAGATGTCATTGGCCAGATACGAGATAGACTTCGGATATAGAGTCGTGAGCTGAAGATTGAGAATTCTAAATTGGAGGCTAACTTTGTGATGGAGAGTGAGTGCAGGGAGCATATCCAAGCACTGTTGTATAAGGAGAAGGAAAAATCTATGAACTTGCGCAAGAAATACAATTACTCCATATGGTGTGGTGTCACTGTAATTATTCTGGTTGTTGCTGTTATCTGCATGAAAATGTCCCATGATGGTGATGAAGGTCACAAGAACTTGATAATAGCGTAGGATTGGTTAATATAATTTTTTGGATGTGTATTGACTGTGATTGTTGTTTTGAACTTGATTGTTCTATTGGACATCACTTGTTGTGTTGACTTTAGTCGTTGTATGTAATCTAGACTTGTATTGAATTTGCTGGCAAGAGTGGGTTCTTCCCTGTCCAAAAAGTTTCAGTACATTGATGTCAAATGGTGGTAATAATAATTAATAATAATGTCACCACACATATCAAAATCCCTCAATTGGAATGTTACCATAACACCATAAAACCAAAAAAGCATAACTATTCACCATTACAAAAAAAGCACAACTATTGGACCATTGCAACAAAAGTAGTATTAGTCCATTTCCTAATACCTAATGTAGTCTATTTTCATTTTCTGTGTACAACAGTTGTCAATATGGTCTCTTTCGTTTTCTCTTTTCATTTTGGTTCATCATCTCCACACATGAAGATGACTTTACTCCCTTGCCTTTCTACACTGATGCATTAGCCTTGGCAGGAGGCACTTGGGTGTTGGGTGGCAGCTCACCAACTCTGAATTGCGCCCCTCCCCTTCCTGGATTGCCCCAAGAACATAGTCTTCCTTGTGCTAGATTGCTTGTGTCAACATCTAACTCCACCAAGACAAGTGGTCGTGTAGTAGTCTATGAGTGGTGGCCCTCAAGTCTTGCAGACCACCTCCTAGGTGCTCGTTTGGCGATCAACTTTGGCACACGACCCACATTGGCTTGCAGTTGATTAGTTTGGACTGCTGGACTAGTTTGGCCTGCTACTTGCAAAGGTTCTGACAGGGGAGTCTGCACTGTTGGACTTGTTTGGCTTGCTGCCTGCGAAGGCTCTAACAAGGGAGTCTGCACTGTTGGACTTGTTTGGCCTACTGCCTGCGAAGGCGATGACAGTGGAGTGTGCTCAGTTTGCCTAGATTGGGTTGTTGACTGTGAAGGCTCTGACAGTGGAGGTTGTGAAATGACCTAGTATCACATTTAAATATAAATGAATGAAATCAACATTCTCAACATTTATGTAAATTAATACTGTATAGTAAATAAGGAAGACTTAGCCACTAACTAGTTCGTCTAGAAATGAAGCAGCTTGAAATTTTACTTCAGAAGTAAAGGAGAGTGTGCTTGCGTTCCAACGCGAACATTTTCTTCTGTTGTGACTAGCTTGCTTACACCTTGAACAGGTCATAGTAACACCAGTTTTCCTCAATCTGTTTGCTTCTTGTTGATTGTCCTCATTTCTTATTCGATGTTTTTTTGGCCTCCTGGGTTGTTTTCTAACCTCAGGAGCAGTGAGCTTCTCGTATGTGGTAGTGAGCCATTGATCCTCACTAGGCATAGGGTAAATTAAAGGCTCGTATGCTGCCCTCCACATCTCCACACTATAGTAATGGTGCACATATTCCTTGGGGTCTTGGTCAGAATACACAATACATGTGTATGCATGAGGGCATGGAATCGCTGTCATGTCCATCTCAAACATGAGCAAGACCTCTTGCCCAAATAAACCACATATTGCCTACCAACATTGTTAACCTCAAATTGACCACCTCCTGCATAGGTTGGAGTACAATAGATGAACAGGTCAAGCACAAGTTCAAGCTTCTCAACTATCTGAGGTCTTATGTTGTAATCCCATTTCCCAATTCCTTCCATTTTCAACTGATACCGCCTCATCAGTTTCTTCTGTATAGTTTCCACCATAGTCACAATTGGCTTATCCTGTGCTTGCAGAATATATGTTTTGAAACATTCACTGAGATTATTCACTACTAGGTCAGACTTATAAGATGTGTTAAACCATGCTCTAGACCATTATGATGGGTCTATGACCTTCAGGTAGTCAAATGCAGGCTCATTGAGGGCTTTCAGTTCCTCCATAGCTCTCTCAAAGTCCCTCTTGGTGTATGTTATGGCTGCCTGCCACAATTTCTCCTTCAGTGCCACACTCTTGTGGCCAGCATCTCGAAAATTGGCATATAAATGCCTCACACAAATACAGTTTTCATTATAAGACACCAACTCCTCCATTGCTAGCTTTAAACCCTACAAGAAATATTGGATGAGTGGCTCATTTAATAGGTTGACTTAATAGAATATATTGAAAGTCACACAATTACCTTTTGCCTATCACTGATAAATGTCCACCCACCTTCAGGTTGCTGTCCAAGATCGGTGTCTCAATAAACCATCCCCAACTATCCTTCAACTTTGTAACACCCCACTCCTTTCTGGCATAAGCGAATTCCGAGGATGGAAATTATGTAACAATCTGCCCCTTCTCTCTAGCAACTGCGAGCCTCGTTATGCGTGCCTAACCTCGATGGCATGTTTCTAAAGATATTATGTGATTTCTAAAGTATGCCCAATGTTTTAAATGCACTGACAATATTTATATGGGGTATTTCCAGTATTATTGAACTAAACTTGATTTTAAATAAGACAATTATAATATTTTTGAAGAGCTCCAAAAATATTATAATTGTAGGAAATCATTTTAATATCATTTATTCAAATGATTTCAGCTATTTAAAATATTATGAGATTTAAACTATGTTGAAAACTCTAATTAATTAAATGGTTTTATTCTCTTAAAGATATTAAATAAGATTTCGTTATTTTACTACACTTGACCCTATTTAGTTAAATATTTCATTTATTAAGCTCGCTTATTAATCAAGAAGAGAGAGACGTGAACGTTTGTATGCTCTGCTAGGGTTTACCCTGTGTGGCGCATGTCTTTGTGGGCAGTGATGAGCGACCCTCCGGTGGCCTCTGGTACCAGCGGGTTGGACAAGAATCTGGCAGGGCCCCCCCTCTGGTGGGGTTGGAGCATTCAGCCGGTAATGAGAATAGTGATCGGCGCATGTTTATGGAGGCGTTGCAGCGGCCTATCCGTCCTCCAAAATTTAAGCTTTCAGTCCGGCGTCCAGAGGTAATCAATGGTGAACTTGGATTTATTTTCTCAGATATTGAGATGGAAAAGACAACCGAAGATTTAAAATCTGCTTTAGTTCTTAAGTTTTTGTCCTCCAGACCATCCATTGATGTTCTACGGAAACATATTATCAAATCTTGGGGGTTTAGTGAGGTTCCGATGATCATTTTAATGGATGACTTTCACGTCCTTTTACACCTTGCCAATGAGAAAGATTATTTCCATGCATGGGCACGTGAAGGCAGGGTGGTGGCAGGCATTCCGTTTCGATTGTTCAATTGGTTGGTGGGGTTTGATCTGAAGAAAGAACCATTCATTGCTCCTCAATGGATCTTTTTGCTCGGTCTCCCTTTGTATCTGTACAGGTTGGATTGCCTCCAGAGTTTTGCTACACGTTTTGGTAAGTTTTTGGGAACGGATAATGCGACCGTTTATAGAACACGAGCCGCAGGGGCACGGTTGTGTGTTGTAGTCGATCTTAGAGACGAACTGATAAAAGGCTTTCCTGTGATGGTCGGAACGCATCAGATATGGCAGCCGGTGGTTCATGAGAAGCTAGGTTTTTATTGCAACAAATGTTTTAGGCAAGGTCATACTGAGGTAGCTTACAAAATGATTCAGCGTGTAAATCGTGGTAAGGAGATGAAAACCCATGGAAAAGTGGATGGGCACAAGGAAGATGCTAAAGCTTGGAAGGAAGTGGATCGGAAGAATCCTGTAGTTGCAATAAACCATGAGGAAGGCATTGTGAAATTAAATATTGAGCCAAACCCAGGGTCTATGAACAAAGTCGAATCTAGTAAGGCAGGCGAAAAAGCAGAGGAGTGTGGAAAAGAAATTATGAATGTGAACCAACCCATTCTGATGGCTAGCAGAGAAGGGGAGTGTGTTAGTGGGAAGGGGGGCTCATCTCCTCCTATCCGAGGTTTCCCTGTTGAGACCAATCCAGCATTTGAAACGTTGAAGCCAAGTTCCGAAGTGTTAGGTGCCCAATACGAGTCAGTTATTCAAACTCTTGTGGAGGAAACTGTGGTTGGTAATTTACTTGAGGAGGTTCATGCTGTTACACAAGTGGATACTGGACAGAAATTGCCTGATATTAACGCCCAAGATAGTGACGATGATTGCGAGGAAGTTTGGTGCGATAGTGTTCCGCAGGTGAAAGTTGATACGGAAAAGTTGCAGGATGTTTTGGCGAATTCTAGTAAGCAGCTCTGCCAGGGGGAGAGGGCGCAGTTTTATGATTCTGAGAATGAAGAGGGTGCTCTTCCTTTTATGATGGGAAAAGAAAAAATTTATGATTCGGACGTGGACCATATTACAGCAAAGGGTAAATCAAATCCGAAGAAGAACAAGACTTTGAGCAAATCACAACGGATTCACACCCAATCCCAAAAGTTGAACTTATGACTGATACAATTTTTTTCTAGAATATTAGAGGGCTAGGCAGTTCTAGAGGAAGATTGAAGAAGCTTCTTCTTAAATTTAAGGTTTCTTTATTTGCTATCTCGGAACCTTTTGTTGCTGATAATTGTATGGCCTCTCTTGGGTGTTTTTTGGATTTTAATCATTATGCTTCTAATGCTAATCAGGGTGGTAAGTTGTGGGTGTTCTGGAATAATCCAAACATTTTTGAAGTTGTGCTTCGTACGTCTCAAACCGTGTCTGGTTGGTTTAAATGGGATGCTCACCGTGTTATAGTTACTTTTGTCTATGCTAAGTGCTCATATGTTGATAGAAGAGAACTTTGGCATGACTTAGAAGAGAGGACTGATATGGATCAGCCATGGTTAGTTTTGGGTGATTTTAATGTTATACGCAGGGATTTGGAAAGAGTTGGTTGGAATCCTCGGCCTCTTATTTCGATGTTAGAGTTTAATGATTGTATAGATCGTTGTGGTCTTTTGGAGTTATCTATTCTGGCCAGAACATGTCCTGGTGTAATGGGCATGGGGGAGTGTCCAGAAGTTGGGAAAAACTAGATAGAGTGCTCATGAATAATGTTTTTGCCAGCCTTTTTCCTTCTGTTCATTTCAATTATTTGAGCCGAAAATCTTCTGATCATTGTCCGATGGTAGTGTTCTCGGATCGTCCTGCTACCTACGGTCCGTCTCCATTTTGTTTTCTGAATATGTGGTGTTTACATAGTGGGATTTTAATGTGCGTGAAGGAAGCTTGGAATAAACAGGATGCGGCGTCCGGGCTTCTTAAGCTCTCCATTTGTCTGAAAAGAACCAAGCTTGCGCTTAGTGCATGGAATAAAAATGTATTTTGTGGGGTGGATGTCAATATTTGTTCCCTGGAGGAGAGGTTAGATTTTTTGGAAAACCAACTTCAATCTAGTTTTTCTGAGTAGCTTGAGGATGATTTTGTGGCTACTAAGACGGAGATTGAATTATGGGACAAAAGGGAAGCCTCTCGTCTACGACAAATTGCTAAAAAGAAATGGTTGACCGAGGGAGATCAAAACTAGAAGTTTTTTCATTCGGTTATTAACCAGAGGCGCACTAAGGGACATATTAATAAAATGGTCCTTGTTGATGGGAGAGTTTTGAATACTGCTGAAGAGGTTCATGAGGAGGCTGCGGCTTTTTTTCGTACTTTCCTTTCCAATGCATCTATGGTGGAACATTGTGATTTGTCAATGATTATTGAGAAGAAAATTTCAGATGAAGAAAATCCCTGGATATGTGCGGCACCTTCTGAATTGGAAATGAAGCAAGCTGTTTTCTCTATCCCAAAGAATAGTAGTCCGGGGCCTGATGGTTTTGGATTGGGTTTTTATATGTCTTGCTGGGATATTATCAAAGAGGATGTGGTGGAGGCTGCTAGAGATTTTTTCAGGGGTGCTCCTCTTTCCAGGTTTTATTCCTCCTCTTTTATTGTTCTTATTCCGAAAGTGCCTGAGCTTTTCAGTTTTGATAAATTCTGTCCTATTAGTTTGTGCTCTGTGGCTTATAAAATTTTTTCGAATATTATTGTGAATCATCTTAACTCTATTCTTGATAGTTTGGTCTCTCATGAACAAGGTGCGTTTATTCTTGGGCGTAGTATTTTTGAGAACATTACTTTTGCTCAGGAGATGGTTTAGTCGCTACATAAAAAAGCTGTTGGTGGTAATGTTTTGATAAAACTTGATATGGCCAAGGCGTATGATAGGGTGAATTGAGATTTTTTAATGCATGTGATCCGAGCTTTTGGTTTCTTTGAAAATGTTTGCCAGATTATTGCTAATTGTGTGCAGTCTCAGTGGTTTTCTGTTATGATGAATGGTACCTTTAAAGGTTATTTTCAGTTTGCTAGGGCCTCCGTCAAGGGGATCCTCTTTCTCTTTATCTTTTCATCCTTATGGAAGAAGTGTTGACGAGGTTTCTCAGGAAAAATTTTGAGGAAGGTCGGATTGGCAAATTTAGTCATCCTATTGGTGCTCCTTTGGTTTCTCACTTACTTTATGCTGATGACATCCGTATTTTTGCTAATGGGGGTAAGAGGTCAATTAAAAATCTGATGCATACTCTTGATATTTATGAGAAGTGGTTCGATCAAAACATTAGCAGGGACAAATCTGCTCTTTTCCCCTCTAAATTGATCTCGACATAAAGGAAGAGGAGCTTGTTGAGTCTTACGGGTTTTAAGGAAGGTAAGTTTCCTGTTACCTATTTGGGTGTGCCACTGGTTTCTGGTAGATTGACAACCCGGGTTTTTGAATCGTTAATTGATAAAGTCAGGAAAAACGTTGCCGGTTGGAAATTTAAATTGTTATCGTCGGGTGATAGATTGATTTTAGTCAAGCATGTTTTAAATAGTATGCCTATCTACTTATTGTCTATGATGAGTGTGCCTTCCATATCATTTTTTCGTATTCAAGCTTTGTTAGCTAATTCTTTTTGGGGAGAGAATGATGGTAAAAGAAAATATCATTGGAGGTAGTGGAGTAATATTTGTTTGCCTACTAGAGAAGGAGGGTTGGGCGTGAGAGACCTTAAAGAGGTTCAAAAATCACTTCATATGAAATTTGCCTTCCAACAACCTTTGGTCTGATTTTTTTTTTGCCAAATACCTTCGTCATGGCCATTTTTCTACTTATAAGGTGAGACCAATTGATTCTAGATTCTGGAGATCGATTTTAAAGATGCTGCAGAAAGTTATGGATAATGTGAATGTCCTGGTGCGTGGTGGTAATGCTTCATTTTGGTTTGATAGATGGTTGGCATCGGGTCCCCTTTCGATACGAGTTGAAGATGTTGTTAATAACAGATTGCGTATTCAAGATTGTTGGTCCAATAATTTTTGGGATGAGGACATTCTTAGGGAGTTGGTTAGTAAGGAGGTTGTTGAGGAGATTTTACAGACGCCTATTAATGGTACCAATGGTCCGGATTTGGCAGTTTTTCAACTCGTACAGCTTGGGAGGTGGTGAGAAAAAGAGGTCAGGAATTACCATGCCATGATTTGTTCTAGCACTAACTTCTTCCTAAATGAATTTCTATATGCTTGTGGAAAATTTGGATGGATTGTTTGCCAGTGGACGTTCGGGTTCAAAGTAATGGTGTGTCTCTTGCCTCTGCGTGTATTTGTTGTGATCAGAGGTGTATGGAAGATATCAACCATATTTTTTGTATGGGGGTTGTGGCTCTTGAGGTTTGGTTTTATGCAAGTATTGCTTTGGGTATTCCTTATAGGCGCAGTTTACCGTGGAAAAATAGAATAGCTGCTTGGTTCTCTTATGCAAAAAAGTCCTCTTTTAAAGGTACCCTTGTTGGTTTAATTCCTTGTATCATCACTTGGTGCCTTCGGAAGAGAAGATGTAAGGCTAGAATGGATGGGAAGTATGATTCGGTTGAGGTTGTTTGGAGAAGTTTTCGGGTGTGGATCAAATCTTTGGCAAATAATATCTACTCAATTAGTAATTTATCCATGCACGACTTGAAGATTTTGGAAGAATTTAACTTAGAGAGGCCTCGCACTTCTATGAGACCTAGTAAAATTGTTAAATGGTATAGGCCTCCTACGAGATGGGTGAAGCTCAATTGCGACGGGAGTTGCAGAGGAAATCCTGGTAATTCGGGAGGGGGCGGCATTATTAGAGATTGGAATGGTTTGGTTAAAGGGGCTTTTTCTGCTCATTATGGGGTAGGTACGAACAGTGGCGCCGAAGTGAAAGCAATTCTAGATGGCATTAGACTATGCAAACGGCTCCATATGGTTAATGTGATTATTGAAAGTGATTCACAAATTGTTGTTGATTGGCTTTGTAATGGTAAATGCTCTCTGTGGTATCTTTGGGAGGTTTTGCGCAAGGAGCTTGAGGGGATAAATTTTGTAGTGGCTCATCAATTTCGGGAAGGTAATAGTGCAGCGGATTTTCTTGCTAGAGAAGGTGAAATGGGAACGAATGTAATGTATAATGGCAACCAAGATCTTCCTAGGTATTTAAAAGGTATTGTGCAGCTGGATTTTTTAGTCATTCCGTATCTTCGTCGTTAGTCTACATTCCAGGTTTGTTTTGTTTTCTGTTTGTTTTTTTTTTTTCTGTTTTTGCTAGGCTTGCTTAGATGTTTTATGTCTTGATATAGGCCTATTAGTTTTTTTTCTTGTTTATTTATAGGCTTGTTTAGACTGTTTGTCTTTTTTAATTCTTTTGTTTCGGATTTTGGTTGGTTTGTATTTGGGAGGTTTTTGTTTTTATTTTCTTATCTGTAAACTCCCATATACTTGGCTTGTAACCACGATATTCCTCCGCCAGAAGTGAGGGTTTATTAATAAACCTCGGACGGGGCCACTACCATATGGCTACCGACTCTTTAGTAAAAAAAAAAAAAAAAAAAAAAAAAATACTTCATCATTTTATTAATGATGAAGGAATATTATTTTATAAACTAAAGTTTAGTTTAAATAATATTCTACCTTAATTCTTCTCAGCGCTTTTAGTCAAGTTAATGTTTATGCATTTCCAAATCAGTGTTTAAAGTCCACCGTTAGATTGTTTTGAGGATCCCAAGATGAAGGGCTTGGATTAAATACCCAAGCTCCCTCTCTTTCTCCCTCACTTTTCCCTTCCCTCTCTCTCTCCTCCCTCTCCCTTCAGCTTGCGCTGCACGCCCCCTCCCCCTAGCCGAATCCCTTCTCCTCCAGCCTTGCTCCACTGTTGGCCACCACTGGGCGCCACCTCAGGGTGCGCCACCACCACAAATCCACCACATCACCGACGATCTCCAGCCACCGCCAGAACCACCCATGACAGCCCTCTCCCCCTTCTTCGCACGGGGCAATGCACGGGTTTATCACCCTTGCACCACCATATGCAGCCACCGCATCGCCACCAATGGCCTCCCCTCTCACTGGTGAACCCCCTCCATGGAACTCAAGCCACGGCAACCTCCCTTTCTCTCTCCCTTTGGCCCTTTCATGAAATGGGTCTCACATGGCTTCACCACCACCGACGGCCCTAGCGCCGCCACCATTAGCTAGGGCCACCACCGAGCACCACCATGAGCACCCCCTGACCTCCCCCTTCCTCCTCCCTTTGACCCGAAGCCAGTAGCCCCTCCCTCACACGCACGGGCTCTCTCCCTCACGCACGGGTTCCTCCATCTCAACCGCTGTACGTCGCCACCCACGACATCCAGCCATCGTCTCGAGCCTCCTTTGGCCACCATCGGCCTACCCTAGCCACCCATAGCCCCGATCTAACCCTCACATATGGCATAGATCTGCCGATGTAGGGCCTTCGCACCACCACCTCGCCAAGCTCCTCCCAAGCCCCTCCATGCTTAGCCACTTCCAGACCCGCACCCAGTGGCTAATATAGCCACTGCATGTGGCTGACTGCCACCGTACGCGGTGCTACACGCTACCCATGAACTCCCACCATTTCAACCACCCTTGCATAGCCCAGATCTACCCACCAAAATCCTATATTCGATCCCCGAGATAGTCCTGCTGTAAGGTCACGATAATGACCGCTACTAACAGCACATAGGAGCTGCCCCTTAAATGGTCCTTTTAGGAAACAGCCATTCAAACCAATCAATGGTCTACAACCAGCCTTAAAACCCTTTCTATAGGCTGCCAAACCTATGTACATCCTTTGAAAAGTAGGAGGTAACTCAGAAGCTATTCGTTCCACCCTAACTAACAAACAACTATCTTGGTTCCTTTGTTTCAGGGTCTCACAATAGTCTCATACCTTGGCATACTGTTCCCTATGGCTACCAAATATCTTAAATTGAGCCTTCGCTTGAGCACGATACAACTTCATTTTACAAACTTCCACTCCCCACTTTCTCTTAATCTCATCAACAAGTGCATGAATAGGCATATTAGGTTGGCTCATAAACAGTGGCATCAACTTATCTGCAATCCAGGATGATGTGACAATGGAGTTCTTATAACTCCTACTGCACTCATGTTTTGGATTCATAGACTTTATCTGGAAAGTTTGTTGCCCTCTCATCAAAGACCCATAAACTCGATAACGACATTTAGGGGTCTTGCAGACATTAGTAACCCTATCCCCATCATTTTCTGCAAACTTTATAGACTTACCACACCATCAACACCAATGAACACTGGTTGTGCAAACCTCGACCTCGACCTCAATGTTCCCACTGTACTGACATCAATGTCATACAACTCATCCTCACTACTCAACACTGCTTTCCAAAATGGATCATTATGTCCAAGGCAACGTGCTTATGCTTCCTCCTCTTCTTCCTCATCCTCGCTCACATCCTCCTTGATGTGATGATCATCCAAATCAGACTGGTGCACTGTAGTTCTTGAATGAGACACAAGATACAAATTAATTATTTGTTTACCCTCATATGTAGCCACCATAGAGAGCACATCATGGTTAGATGTAAACAAGTGAAGACCATTGTGCATCCCAAGCCAGGCTGTCTATAGTAGACTAGGTCACCTTGAATGTAACCATACTTGGTCACAATCGTCTATATCTCAATCTAGGATAGCTCATCCTCATCATAAGGTTCATGATACACATCCGCGCCTTTGTTGTAGTACTGAACTTCTGATAGTGTGCATGACATCGACTTTTATACCTCTGATAGTGTGCATGGCATTGCTTTGTTGAGTTTGAAAAACGTTAAATTTGATATTTTATGGAAATGCCAAAACTTTATTTAAATATGTCAGTATTTTATTAGTATTTTAAAAGTTTGGCAAATTACACCTATCCTTCTAGTAATATTTATTTAAATATGTTATTAAATTTTGATTACTTTATTTGGGTGTTTAAAGTAGAGGTAATTGCTTTGTTGGGTTTGATAAATTTTAAATTTGATATTTTATGGAAATGCCAAAACTTTATGTCGGTATTTTATTAGTATTTTAAAAACTTGGCAAATTATACCTATCCTTCTAGTAATATTTATTTAAATATGTTATTAAAATTTGATTATTTTATTTGATTTAGGGTATTTTAATTAGGACATTTTATGTAAATAATTGTGCCCCTAATTATAGGTGAGTTAATTATTTATATGCTACTTTGGTATGTTATGGATCAAATTCATATTATTCTAAGTTGTGTATTATGCAAAAATCAACATTAACAATATTACACAAACAATAAATATAATTAACACTATCACTGACAATGTTATCATCACAATTTTAAGCATCCCAAATTACAATAACATACTAACAAAATTAACAATATTACACTAAATATACTAACAAATTACACATTAGTAATCATATACCAACTTCTAAACACCAACTTAATCAAATACAAATACCAACTTCTAAATACCAACTTCATTCATTTAATACCAATTTTTAAACCACAAATACCAAAATCATAATCAGATTCCTCAATACCAACTTCATTAATCAAATCCCAATTTTTGCCAAACAAATACTAAAATTCCCCAATACCTATCATCACCTAAACATCTTACCAAATCACTAATAAATTATCAAATCACTACAAATCAATACTTACTAAAAATTAGAAATCTTAACTCAAATTTTTGCAATCCAATAACAAATATGAATCCACAATACCTACATATGCATAAAACATATTATGAGAAAACCCTAAATCAAATTCAATAAACCAAAATATCTAAACTCGAAATACAAAAAAAATAGCAAAAAAATAATGCCTACCTCTTCTAAACCTCTCCTCTCTCTCAAGAATCCCTTCTCTCTCACTAGAACTGTTCCTCTCTCTCTCTCTCCATTACACTCTCTCACACACACAAAATCGCCCAAATAATGTTCTCCCCACTGCTTTGTTTGCTCTGCCTCCAAATAAATGCTTCGTGCATGAAAATGAACTGCAGGTATAGGTTTTTGAATCTGTGAAGTCCCGTTCGAATGCGAAAAATTCAAAAATCCCGCTAATTTTGCCGCGATTTAATTCAAATTTTAAGGTTCAAACGGGTAAGATAGTAGTTCGAACGAACAACTAAGAATATTCCTTGGCATATTCTTCAAATGTAGAGAAGATTAGAGGGTATTTTCGTAACCGAATTCCACTAGTGCGTTTGAATGGGTATTTCACATTCGAATAAGTGAATATTCCAAGTATTTGGTGCAAAGTTTCCCTCCAAACACATTCTACAAGATAAATCCATTCAAATGAGAGTTTATTCTGTTCAAACTAATATTAGTATTAATATACTAATAGTATAAGTATATTGTAATACTAATATTATAAGTATATTATAATACTAACATTATAAGTGTGTATTATGAGTATATACTTATAGGTATTATAATACTAATAATAATAAATAATGAGTATAAGTATAGTACTTACTGTATTCGTACTTTTATAATACTAATATACTAAGTATTTAGTATAGAATAGTATAAGTAGTATAGAATAGTATAAGTATATTACAAATAATATGCTAAGTACTATACTAAGCATCACTATATAATATACTTATAATATATGTAGTAGTATAATATACTATTTATATACTAAGTATATTCTATAATATACTAAGTATCACTAGAGAATATATTCTATTGTTTATTTTTTTGAAAATTATGGTTGTGTTTTAGGGGGTCGGATTTCGAATCAATTCGACCCGATTTTGGTGTTTTCCAGCCAACTAACATGTAAATAATTGGTAGAAATGATGGGACTTCACTCCTTAATGATTTCTACGGCTTAAAACCAAGGATTCTCAAGAATCCTAGGTTTTTACAATTGGGGCTGAGTTGACTCAGCCATGGCCATTTGGCATGTTCCCATTCGAACAGATTCTAAGCCGTTCAAACGCTCAGTTGCCAAACATATATATTTTCGTTCGAACAAATTAAATGCACTTGAACATATATCACGTGTTTGAATTTTCCAAATATGGTCGTTCGAACACAAAATCTTGTGTTTGAATGTGGATATTTCCTATTCAAAAGAACAAGACATTCCATTCGAACATACATTTTCCTAGTTCGAAATATGAAGTTACATTACCAATGATTAGTTCGAACAAAATATGTTTTGTTTGAACGAGTTATTTCAATTCAGTCCGATATAGTATAATTCTTCAGTAATATAATGACACAATTATTTTAATTGTATTCTTACTTTTCTTGTAGTTATAGGATTAACAGTATACTAATGTCAACCAGTGGAAGAAAACTTGGGAGAGATTAGACCGGTCAAAGTAGCAGAGCAGCTCATGCTCAGGAAGCGAGGCCTATATTTGTTGAGCGGGAGATCATTCTGGATGACTTACGCAATCTTGTATGGGAGCGACAGAGCATACACTCCATCATCACTGACTGGGGATGGACACCGATCTGTCAATAGAAGGGGATTGCATATTCGGAGATGGTCGGTGAGTTTTACCGCTAGATGGGAGAGCATGATGTTGATGCTTTGTGTTACACCTTAGCGGTCCGGGGAGTGAGTATTACTTTCTCACCTTGCATTATTGTTGAGTTCCTTGATATTTTGCATGTGGCCAGTGCATATCCTACGCCTGCTGCGGCGGCTACACCGGGAGCAGTAGCTGCACCATCTAATGCAGACACATGGCCGCATCCTCATCGCTAGTGCTGGATGTAGAGACCGATGAGCTGGATGCTTGTTCGGATGATAGTGCGGATGAGGATCTAGTTGATGATGGTCTCATAGACGATTAGGTCTATCAGCTGGTGCGACACCCTTCGGCTTCTCCATATGATGGCAACAAGGTGATCCGATAGGCCGATTGTATAACATTTTTCAGAATGTTTAATTTGATTGTTGGGTATAGCATCTATCCAAAAAAATGCAAGATTGATTTCAGGATTGAGCAAGCCAGATTTTTGTTGCGGATAGCACCAGGGGAGCCGATTGACTTGGCTTTGTATTTCTTCCTACGCATTCAATCAGAATCACGCTATTCGAGTGGAGGTAGTCTACCATTTGCATTGTTGATATCTAACATCCTATTCCGATTGGGGGTTACAGTGCAAGGGACTGAGCAGAGGTCGCCACAGATGGGGTTCCTTAACAAGATCACATTTAGCAAGAGTAAAGGGCACTTGCAGAAGACTGCAGCAGTACAACATAGTGGCACGCAGACCGATCTAGCTTCTAGTAATACTATCGATGTTGAGAGATAGCTTGCTAGGGCTTACTTAGAATTAGGTATGAGCTCTGTTTCTGGAGTTCATTGAGCCCATCATGGAGAAGTTTAAGGATATGGATGCACACATGACAAACTTACAAGAGGATTTTGGTCTACTTAGTAAATAGATCGTTTTAGTTATTATTTTACTTTTCTATGTTGTGCCAAACATTATATATTTGGAATGTAATTAATGTATGGTTTTTATTTTTAGTGTTTGCTACCTTTTTTTTTTCTTATTTTACTTACCGTTCATGATAATATAAAAAATAACACTATCTTTAAAGTTATATTTATATAAATTTAACATAAAAGAAATCATTATAACATTTTGAAATTAATTATATAAAATTAATTTATAGATATTTTAACTCACCGAAAATCATAATATATAATATATACACATTTTTTCTATTTTGAAAATGATAACAAATTAATGGAAAAAAATATTTATTAATTTAATGGAAAAAATATATACACAAAGTAATGATGATAGACAATTTGTATATAATTTCCAACCAAATTAGCCATTTGAATGAATAAATGTGGTGTTCGAACCAGTTCGAACAATATTTGTTTCAAACGATCGAGCAACCTTCCTGCCAGATTTTTCCACCAAATCACTCCCGTTCGAACAAAAAATGTAAGTTCGAACTGTTATGAACTTTTCCCAAGAAAAATAAATTAATTTCTCACCAAGTTTATTATTCGAACATATTAAAGCCAAGTTCTGAGATGAAAAATTAAATTTCATCTCCAATAATTACTTTTAGGGACGAAATTTAATTCATCCCTAACAAATTTCATCCCTAAAACTAAAATTTCTTATAGTGCTTTATATTCCTCCATCAGTCCTTCATTCTTTTGCCTTTTTGAATTTAAGGAGTTCTTCTAGAAAAGCCCCCCAAACCGCTCCCAATAGCCACAAATCCATCCCTTTCGACCCCTCTCAAAGCTCTGGTGATCCTCTGTCTGATCCACCTCCCCCATCTATTGCACTGGAGCTTAGGCATTATGTTATTTTCTTAGGTTCTCTTGAAGTTTCAATATGGAGGAAAGCAAAGATATTCTCAGATTATTAAACAAGAAGACAATCAGACGTCAAGAACAGCATTTAAAGGCTTCGTTCTCTCATCGAATCAATGAATTACCATATAAATGTAATCGCTTTGTGTTTGTGAATGCACATGCACCTCAGTATTTTCTACATGCATGTTGCCATTATGATAGATCTACATGCATATTGTTATTGCAACATTATTTTCTCACCCAGTGGTGTTTGGATGCAATTCCCATGGCTATTGGACTGGCATCCGGTTGTGACTTAATGGGGAATCATGGTATTGTTTCTGGTTACTGGTTTACCATACAATCATTGACAATATTGATGTTCTTTTATGTACCAAGAAATCACAAATGCCTTTTTTTGAGTAGTGCTATTTGAAAGCCTTTACGCTACACACCATTCACATGACATTATTTGATTTGGAAAACTCAAATTTTCTTTTTTGTTAATTGAAACGCATCATGCCACACTTTAAAGATAGTGCTTAGATTCTTGTGAAGGAGTCATTTTATTGATTAAAGCTCCAACCTTTTTTAAATCAATAATTTCTTTAAATTATTTTTAATAAGTAATAATTTCTTTAAATTATTATCTGATAAATAAACTCAAACTATAATGGATCGAGCGTTTGGTTAAGAAAACCTAACATTTCATTCGAAATCCATATATATGTTCAAGTATGTGAGAACATAGGGGTGGGCAAAATTTTCGATACTCCGACTTTGTCCGAACTCCAACAAGGCTACGACTCCGGTGGAGTCGGAGTTTTCGAAATTCAGAGTCAAGTGGTTTTGGTTCTCACTCCTTAGAGAACCTTATTGTTTATATATTGTAATACAAACATCATATTGCCAAGTGGCCTAATGGTTGAGACATGGTTTTGGTTCTCACTCCTCAGAGAACCTGCGATCGAGTCCCTCAGACGTCGTGTTTTGCAATTTTTTTTAAGAAAACCTAAAACGACGCCATTTTTAATAGGTATATATTCATCTCTTTCACAGATCAAAACCCTAATCGCATTCAGCATTTCTATTTTCCTCTCTTCTCTGAGTTCTCTCTTCCCCCTCCAGGCTCCAGTGCCTCCATGAGTAACGCCAATCCATCATCTCACAGGATGTTCTCCTCTTCTTGGTAGGATCGTGTTCTTCGCACCATAGTGAAGATACTCCAGCCCACGCGGGGCACCGATGCAAATCTAGACGATCTGTTTCCATGGAAGAGGTGGGGCTTCTGTTTTGTGGAGATGCTCGCGGAGGCGCCGCTTCCATGATCGTGTTCTACAAGCCATGTAATTGTAGAGAATAGCAAACCCACTACAAGTTCTCTGGAGCTTGATTTGTATTTTGTGCATATAATTTCTTGATGTGGGTATTTTTGAAATTTAATTTGGTTTGGTTTTTGCTCTGTGGGTGATTTCAATTTTTGTTAGGTTCCAGTTCGAGACATCATTTTCACTTCACTTCACCTCTGTCTTATTCCTCATGTCTCTAGGGCTTCTGTTACCACTCCACCTCTGATTTTTTTTTTTTTTTTTTTTTTTTTGTGGGTATTTTGGCAATACCTCTAACTTCCTGACTCCAACTCTGAGAACTTCGATCGGAGTTGGAGGTTGGAGGTGAGCATTCCGACTCCGACGGAGTCAGAGCCCACCCCTATGAGAATGTATGCGAAGGGGGAGGAGGCCTTGGCTTCCTCGTCTTCCTCCCTCTCCTTCCCTCATTCCTCCATTCACCCACCTTGTCTATCAAGGTTTCAGAGGAAAGTTGTAGTTTTGCAAAAATCACCATGCATGGTTCTCACGCGCCCCGCCCACATTTGTGCGTGGTCCTCACATGCCACCCCTTTTGGCAACTCTTCTTGACACACGCGCCAGATCACATGGCTCGCCACCATCAGAACTTTTAAATCTAACATTTGTGGATGAAAATAGACAAGTGTGTTGCCTTCACGGGCAGTCACAAATTTTAAAGTCTACCAGAGTTGGTCCAAATTGTAATCCAATGAGAATTTCTCTATATTGTGGCACAAGCGGTTAATCTCGAAAGAGAAAATTGAAAGGCTTGTGTCAACTAGAATTATTGATCCCCTTGATTTTTAAAATTTTAAAATCTGTGTTGAATATATAAAAGGCAAGCAAACAAATATAAGGAAAATAGGTGCCAATAGGAGTTCAGTCGTCTTAGAAGTGATACATATTGACATTTGTGGTCCATTTCCTACGGCATCTTGGAATGGTCAATGGTATTTTATCACTTATATATTATTCTCATTATAGGTATCTATATTTGATACATAAGAAATCATAAGCATTGGACGTGTTAAGGCTTATAAAGCTGAAGTTGAAAATCGACTTGATAAGAAAATTAAGGTCGTTAGATTTGACTGTGGTGGTGTGGTAGATATGACGGATTAGGTGAACAACGTTCTGGGCCTTTTGTGAGGTACTTAGAAGAATGTGGCATCGTTCCTCAATACACCATGCTAGGGACTCTATGTCAAAATGGTGTAGCTGGGAGAAGAAATCGAACACTAAAAGATATGGTTAGAAGTATGATATCTCCTTCTTCTTTGCCAGAGTTACTATGGGGAGAGGCCATAGAGATCGCAATTTTTCTCAATCGAGTACCTAGTAAATCAGTAGCTAAAACCCCATATGAGTTATGGACTGAAAATAGGCCTAGTATTAGGTATTTACATGTCTAGGATTGTCTAGCTGAGGCTAGGCCCTATAAGCCTAATCAAAGGAAATTGGACTCAAGAATAGCTAGCTACTACTTTATTGGATATTTGGAGAGATCCAAGGGTTTCAAGTTTTATTTCCCTTAAGTTAATACCATTATTGAGACAGGTAATGTCAAATTCATTGAGGATATTCAGGATAGTAAGAGTACAACCCAGAGATATTGTATTTGAAGAGGAATATATTGAAATACCCCTGACAAATACTAAGGGCGGTGAGATGGTCACACCTGTCATAGTACAAAATGCAGATGCAAATCATCAAACCATTTTTGAGTTGCCTCTTATTAATATGGAAAAACCTAAACAACCTCAACAAGAAGTGCCTTTAAGGAGAACTGTTCGCATAAAAATATCTACAAGTGCACAAAATCGTAACAAATAGTAAAGTGTTTTAAAGAAAACGGATGTCGAACCCATATGAAATAATTATGCTATTGAGTATTGAAATTTACTACAATTTGGAAAACCGAAATTTAAAAAATAGATTATCTGAATTAAACTGAAGAAAAGAACATTAAAATTTATATTTTTAAGGATAATAAGAATAGATCTGGAGCGTTTGATTTCACCTAGAAATCCCATACAATTTATTCTTCCTTGTTATAGAATTCCAATTTTTTCAAGTTGATGATAAAAATCCCTTAACTATTCAATATTTTCTCTCGAACAGTACTAAAAATATCTCCAATTAATAACTTCATATCTCTATGTGAATTTAACTAATTGGAGACTCATTAAGTTCTTTGGATTTTTCTTGAAAATCACACTAATCACGGTAAAGTATCTCTACTTTCGCTCAACTAATGGTGCTAAATCCTAGAGCTCTAATCACAAATCACCTCTTGATCTCATTGTGATTTAGTAGATCGAATAATAATTAGTCAGAAAATTGTAAGCATTAAGAAAAGGAATAAACACTAAATCATGGAAATATTGAAAATAAAATAACTTAGAATATAACTTGTGTGTTCAATGCAAGACTACATCAAAGTTCTAGAAAATTAAATTAGTTCATAATGAGATTGAAAAGAACAAGAATAAAACTAGTGTTCTTCGTAGGAGTCGATTGACGAAGTATGCGGCTCTTGCCTCTGCTCCCCAAATCTGCCTCCTTAAAATAAACTTAAATAATAAACTCAGGACTATTGAAATCTAAAACTCAAACTGTCCTCTCTTAATTTCATGCTAATGATATGCTTATATATGGTAGAAAAGAAACCCTAATGTTCTCATGATTTCCGCCTAAAAAATGGCCTAACTTTTAGGACTAATTTTGGTAGCCTCGTACGCGCTTCAAGAGTCAGAACACTCAAGCATGTCCAGGCTGTGTCCTAGTGTATTTCGAAATTGGATTTCTTGTGGATTCCTTCTGTGATTTCTTTCACTTTTTCTTGATCAAAATTACTTTCAAGCCCTTTGCTAGTTATTGCCCATGATGTTGTTTTGGTTGGTCTTTTAAGTTGGTCAGTTGAATTGGTTGCCCAATCTAACAGCCCGGAGCCTTGTCGCCAAGTCTTCTTAGCCAGAAGGTAAAATATATCGCTCATCGTCTAACTCTTGTCGCCAATTATGGTCACCATTGAGTCTCCTGACCTAAATCTCCTCTGCTCTCTTCAAATCTCACTGCCTCTCGTCAGTCTGGATCTGTAGTCTTTTCTTTGGTACCAAAATGCTCTCATTTCGCATTAAATCTTCTCATTCCTTCAAATCCAAGAAAATAAAAAAATATATATATAAATAAAATAAAATCAATAGTATTGAAAGAGAACTGACACTTTTCATAAATAAAATAATAATAAAAATCACATAAAAATACACTTATCAAGATCAAATAGGGAGAGGAGATCGGCAATTCTAGATGATTACATTGTTTATCTCCAATGACATGACTTTGATATAGGGTTGGAAGCTGATCCAATCTCTTACAATCAAGCCAAACAAAGTGCTAACTCCCAAAATTGGATGGGTGCAATGCTAGATGAGTTAAAGTCTATAAAGGATAATGACATTTGGGACTATGGCACCCCCAACCCCCACTTGGGATTTGGTAGAAACTAAAACGCTGAGATATGCAACACAATGTTACCTACCCCTCGTACATGATAGATAAGATGCAATGCACCTAATGATAACTAGTAGTATGCGGTATTTCGCAGCAGAATATCAACTTAAGTCAAATAATGGGACAATAGTCATGGTACCGAAAAACATAAAATCCCAATTTCATCTTCCATAAGAGTCATCAAAAGTAATTAAGTTTCCAAAAGAGACTCCCAAAACACGGGACCCAAACATCCAAGTTAACAAAAGAGTCATTTCCCAAAAGTGGAATGAGTCAGAACTAAGGTCCCATCCTCAAGTAAACTCAAAAACACTCCCCTAGACACCCAGGGATCTAAATCTAATCCCAACTCCGTGGCGACTTCCTTAGCTTCTACAACGGAGTTTTTGGCTTGCTCCAGATAACTTGAGAAAAGCTTCATATCATGGTTAAACTTTAACATCCTTTAAGGATCCAAGGATGAAACTCCAACATTGGACTCATTGAGATTTGCCAAAATATTCTTGTGTCCCTGAGCCGAAACCTTAAGCATTTCTAAGGTGAATTGACCACGAGCCTCCACTATGAACTCATCCTAAATTATCTCACAAATCTCGTCCATACTAACTATCTTGGGTATCTGGCACAACTTCTACCATTCCGAACAAGGAAATGATAGTGGGAACCTACAATGGTGAGATTTCAAGAAATCTCAGTAAGTAAACAAATAACATGTAACAGATATTGTAAGCATATGAAAGCAAACTTAACAATGTATGCTTGGACATGAGACTTTACTTATGCATTTAACCTTTCAAAAGACATCGTATAAAACATGACTTTCATAACTTTCTTCTTTCATAAAACATTTTTTCTTCATTTCATACTTGTTCATTAACATACTTGTGAGCTCGATTCTTGATCATATAACATAGCTTTGAGCTTCACGATTCCCCTATCCACTGTGTGTTCCCTGCTAGTTACTGCATCAACCATTATCTACTTTGACCAAGGTGACTATATCTTACTTTACACTTTCATATTACGGTAGTTCGCTTCGCCTTCACAGTAGTGCACCCACTAGTTTTAGGTGCGATCTCACTCTAGTATCATTTTCTTTTAGGAACCATTAGAGATTCGTCGACCTTAATTCGTCAATCTAGGGGTTACCACTCCATTTTAAACACTCCTGAGTAGACAAAGGAGTTTCACTAGGACATTGCCCCATCCTAGCCTTTGGGGTCGTAATAAAAAACTTTTAAAAGAGACTCATTTCTTTTCAAAAGATTTTCATAACCTGATGCATGTGACATGACATTGACACTTTGAAATTTCACGAGACACATACAATGTCGAGTGCTTCATCATGATCATATGACATTCAAACATGCAATTCCAATACATTTCGCATTACGGTTTGAAAATATTAGAACATGTGAACATGTTCTTTTATATGAACTCTTAGGCATTAAACATTAACCAAGAAGCAAACATTCAATAATTATCATGTAAGGGCCGAAACATACAAACCCTAGTGTATCCAAGAATCATTCTTAGTTTATTAAACTTTAACCACAAAATGACCATACTTTATATATAGCAATAGCTAAAACCTTTAAGTTTGAAAACAAACATTCCTATCAACATTTCATGAACTTGGAATCTTCTAATGTGTTAAAAAAAAACATTTTAACATGGAACATTCATGGGTGGCCGAAACATTCTAGTGATCATAGACAAACATTTTCTTGAAACTTAGTCCCATACAAGATTCGATCAAGTAACAATCATTCATATACAAATGCATATTGTGCAATTCGAACCCTAGATGACGTCATATTCCATTTTCATAACATGTATATATTCCATAGGCCATTCTATTTATACCTTAGATAATTATGCTAAGAGAAGATAATATCATATGGAAGAAACATCAATATCATGAACAACCACATAAAACTAAGCAACCAACAAGTTCACAAAACATATACATAAAATATCCACGTACTTACAAAAATCCAAAATATATATAGCAAGCAAGCTAAAAAGTACATACAATATTTATTAGGTTCATCATTCAAGAAAAACCCTAACCTGTGTGATTGAGTGTTGTGCTCTTGACATCTTTTTTCAAGAAAAAGACTTCAAACATTCGGACTCTCCTTCCTTGAATATGAAACTTAACTATAACAAAACCCTAACTCATAGTGACACTAGAGCCGTGGCCTTTAACCTCAAAAACATCATGCTTGTTGCTTCTCTCTTCCTTAAAGAAAAACCCTAATCTAATCATGTGCATAGAAACATAGGTTCATATGGATAAACCTCTCTAAACATGAGCTTATTCCTCTAGCTCGAGTGCATGTGTATGTGTGAGGGTGAGCTCTAGATGAACTTTGCGAAATCTGAAACTTCCCCTCCCTTCAATCCATGTGTGTGTGTGTAGTAAGGGAAATGTTGCTTCATACTTTCTAGTCTCTCCTCTTCAAAAATTTCTCCTAGATTTGCTTAACCTCCAAGTGATGTTTGGATGAAAAGCAAGTATTGTGGAGAGTGTTCGGATGGTGAGAAAGTGATAGAAAGTTGGAGAGAATGGTGATGGCCGAACACCTCAAGAGCAATGCACAAAGTGACTAAAGGTCCTAGGGTTTTTGGATCCTCTCCCTTTTATAGACACAACAAGCTGCTTGCATGAGCCAAGCTCATTTGCACGGTTGCCAAGTGGTTCCTCACCCTATGGCTTCTTCCTATCTCATCATTTGATTGTGTTGGAAACACTATAGGATTTCCTTTGGACGAGTGGCGCCTTCTACCTCAAAACCGAAACTTCCTTCCTCTTTTGCCCTTCATTTCATGTCTTGGTTCAATATATCTTATGGTTATATGGTCTTTGTCAAGCCAATAATCTTCCTCAATCTCTTACATGAGTGCATGAGTGCCAAGTGGCATGTGAGGAGTATGTGTGTGTGTGCGCATGGGCTGCCAAACCCTCTTTCTTCTCTCAAGAATATCTTCTTTCACCACACTTTTGGACACGCATATGATTGGTCCAATTTTGCACAAAGATCCTTGCCCTAGCCGTCCACCTCAAAGTGTTCTTACATAAAATCTTTCCTCTAGAAACCCTAGGAATGTATGTCTTCTTCCAAATCTTGATTTTGCCCTTCCTAAGACAAAATTTTTACCTACCTTTTTGTATGTATGACACATGGCAAAAAGCAAATCCTTCTTTCTCCATGGTTGCCGTGCATGGTCCCTTGGCCTTCCCTAGGCTCCGCTTTTCCATTACCTAATCATTCCCTTCTAGAATCTCTTTTCCATTGTGACAAGTGTCACAAAGCTTCTTCCTTCATGCAAACCTCCATGCATGTGTGACACATGGCAAGAGAAATGATTGATCTCCTATGGTAGGCGTGTAAGCCAAACCCTAGTTCCTTCTCACCTCTCTTCCCTTATTTCCATCTAAATTCATCAAGTCCTATACATAGCTCTATTGGATGACAAGTGGCATGCATGATCTTGAGTTGGGCGTGAGCCCTAGAATCCTAATTTCCTATGAAGGCTAAAACTCTCATGGGCTTATGATAAAAAAAAGATTACACAAAAACCTAGAAAGTCTTGGAAGTCATAGGGATTTTTTCGAATTGCCTAACGGTATGAAACCAATTGGTTGTAAATGAGCTTCAAAACCAAGCAAGACTCTAAAGGCAATGTTGAGATGTATAAAGCACGCTTGGTTGCAAAAGACTTTATTCAAAAGGAATGCATTGACTATAAAGAGGCATTCTCTCCAGCTTCATCAAAATACTTTTTTAGGATCATTATGACACTTGTAACTCATTATGATTTAGAGTTTCATCAGATAGATGTAAAGATTGCTTTTTCTCAATGGTGACATTGAGAAAATAATATATATGATGCAACCAGAGGACTTTGGGACTGATGAATCGAGTTGTTTGGTTTGCAAATTAAAGAAATCAATGTATGGTTTAAAGCAGGCATCTCACCAATGGTATCAAAAGTTTGATCAAGTAGTTTCCTCTTTTGGTTTTAAGGAAATGACCATTATGTCGATGACATAATTTTGGTGCTATATGTCGATGACATTCTACTAACGAGTAGTGACATAGGCCTGTTATATGTAGCCAAGAAATTTCTTTCGAAACACTTCGAAATGAATGATCTTGGAGAGGCATCTTTTGTAATAGGCATACAGATTCATCGTGATAGATCACGCGGTATAGTTGGCTTATGATAGAGGGCATACGTTGAGAAAATACTCCCTAGGTTTGGCATGCAAATTTGTGTATTTGGAGATGTGCCCATTGCAAAAGGTGATAGGTTAAGTTTGCTCCATTGACCAAAGAATAATATTGAAAAAACAAATGGAGGACATCTCTTATGCATCAGTTGTAGGGAGCCTCATGTATGCGCAAGTTTGCCATGCCCAGTTATTGAGTATGCAGTTGGAATGTTTGGCAGATATTTGAGTAATCCAAGCATAGATCACTGAAAGGTTGCTGAAAAGGTAATACACTACTTGCAAAGAACAAGAGACTATTTACTCTCGTATCGGAGGTTAGAACATCAAGAGATCATTAGGTTCTCAGACTCCGATTTTGCTGGTTGCCTCGGTAGTAGGAGATCCACTTCAGGTTATGTTTTCATGCAGGCTGGAGGAGCTGTGTCATGGAAAAGCATCAAACAGACACTTACAACTTCTTCTACTATGGAAACAGAGTTTATTGCTTGCTATGAGGCATCCAATCAGGCAATATGGTTGTGAAATCTATCACTGGCCTACCAGTCGTGGATAGTATTGAGAATCCACTAAAGGTTTATTGTGATTATAAGGCCATTGAGTTATATTCTGAGAACGACAAGAGTTCGTCAAAATTTAAACACATTGACATAAAGTTTCTTGTCGTGAAAGAAAGAGTTCAAAATCATCATGTGTCAATTGAGTACATTAGTATAAATCTCATGGTTGCGGATCCCCTTACTAAGAGCTTACCACCTAAAGTGTTTAAGGAGCATGTAGCTTGTATGGGAGTGGTTAGTCCTAGTGAGATATTTTATTAATGAGAGTTTGTCTGTTATGTACTTGATTTATTTGACAGTTACTATGATCGAGCTTTTTGTTTTTTCGCTGATTCTAAGGCCTTATTTCTTTCAAATTGTGGTAATATAAGGCTTGAAAGAATGATGCAGGGATCAATTGGAAATAAACATGATAAAGGATCACATTATATGAAATTTCCATGCAACACATCCGAACTTGATCTATGTTGTTGATGATGTTGGTGTTTGTGACCATGGATGGGTCCAGTCGAGATAAATGTGACAATGACTGCCATGATCCTATACTGATATTATTCAATGAACCAGATTGTTTTGAGATGACATCCATAGAGTTTGAGCTCATAAACTTTACAATGTTTGATTTTCTTTTTCAGAAATCTATGTTGTCCAAGTGGGTGATTGTTAGCATTATTTAAATTAATGGAAATTCATAGATTATGAATCTTACATTGTATAATTGCCTTTATATAAAGTTTGGATAATGTCTGTAAGGCCCAATAAATGTGATTAAGAAAGTGACACAACCGGGCCATTAACACATCTCTAGAAGCCCATTATTTTTGTCAGGTCATGAGCATAAAGTGGTACCAAACCAATTCATGTGTAGAAACTCATTAAGAACCCATGCAATTCTTTTATTTTATGATGGGCCAAATTGGAATTCGGAATATTATATATAGGTCATGGTCCTTACTCCAGATTTGTAACGCCCTGGGCTCCGATGGGATCAGAGAGTTACTACCTTTCACTTAAAATCATATATTATAGTACATATATAAATTCCAATCTCTCAACTACACATAGATCTCACTGTTTTAACTCGACTAATTCAAACAATAATTGTAACACCACAAATTCTTAATATAAACGTCAACTCCCAACATATCACATCATCAAAACACAACAAATTTACTGAATAAATTCATCAATACTCATATGAATCTTCTTTGCTTAATCCACTATACTTAACTCATCTCTCCCATGCTCCATAATCTTGATCCTCAGTTGAAATATTTAAATCATTTGAAAAATATTGTGAAGATAAAGGGTGAGTTATCTACAACTCAGTGAGCAGATAACATATACTAGTGTGTAAACATAAGCATTTACAGAGTCCAAAATGCTGAACAAAATATAAAATATATTTATTTTCAGAATGCAAAATCAGAACATGTTATCAAAAGTACTAGAGCGAAAGTTCAAAAATATTCTTATTCAAAATTCCTTTGGTACAACATAACTGAAACATCATATCAGAACAAAATTTCATGTTTAACCCTCGTAGTAGGGTTGTGCAAACCCCATCGGCCAACCAAGCAAAAACAAAATGTGAATCTTCCTCTTATTATTCTCGGAGCCCCAAGTGTGCACACAGGAAAGACCATGTAGAAAACCACTTTGTTTCCAGAGTGGGTGTACCAGAACAGAAAAGTTGGTACCAACCCGAACAGAGGCCACAGTTTTACACTCGTCGTAAGGTCAGAACGGCATAGAAACAAAATGTCATGCTAGAGGTTTCAGAAATCATATCATATCATATCAGAGTCAAAACATTTTCAGAACAAAATCAAATTACAAAATTATAATTAATGCATAAATTTTCATATTCGCTCCATTTTGCACTGTTCAAAAAGAAAATATCAAAATTAGCTCATGTCTACACCAGTCAATCCAAAAAATACTTTATTCTTATACAGAATTTCATTAGTAATGCAGAACAAATAACTGAGATTGTTTCAAATATTTTTTTTCATAACAAAACATGCATATTTTTCCAAAATTGACATAAGTCTATTTTATTTTTATGCAAAGTCTAGCAAATAAACCCTGCTTACCTAAACTTCTTAGCTTTTCAAAAATTTTCCTTAACAATGGCAAACAACTATAATTCGTCACCTATAAAAAAATCATATAACTTGAATAAATCTCTAATTGAACAGATACCTCGTGTTTACACGTGAATTACTTAAATTGACTATTTTAATTCCTCAAAAATCTAAAAATTCCCTTAACCCTAAAATATCATTATTCCCAAATACTTTCATTTCCACGTAGTTCCTCAAAACAATTGCACGGTTAAATCATGTTGCTTAAAAAATTAGTCTTATAATATTGTCTATAAAAAGACGTGAACTTGACACCAAAATTATTAAAATCAAATCACATAAATATTATAAAGGTATAACCACAAAAAGATTACCAAGCCCAAAATGATTTAGGACTCAATTCAAAACACACCAGCTGAATTTAGAATACCCATCCCTGTGTGATCAAGGCTGTCCCACTAGAAGAAAAATAAGCCCAACTTAAAGATCAAATCCACCATTAATAAAAGGCCCACCCCTAGCCGATAACATTATATCTACCATGAGTTGCCTAAGGGCATGGCTGTAAATTACTAATACTAGAATGTAAAATCTAAAAGTGACTCAAGGCAGCATAAAGTGTAGAACCAGAAGTATTTGAGCGACAACTTACCAACAAAAATGAAGCCCACCATGTGAGAGAAGCAGGTCATGCGACTACCGCTCCAGGCGGTCAAACCAAGATCGGCGACTATGGCATCGTGCGGGGTGTTGAAGCTAAAATAGAGAGAGAGAGAGAGAGAGAGAGAGAGACGAAAAGATGAGTAAGAGAGAGAAGATTTAAGCAGTTGCTCACAGAGCAGAAACCAGGCACCAAGCAAAACGAATACAATGGCTGGCAATGATGAACTCATTATGACATCCTTTGTGGCAAGTGGTGGAGTTCAGAGAGAGAGTTTAATCGGAAAGGATCGAGAGGAAGTATATCATCAGGCGACACGAAGGAGTAACAGAAATAACTAGACGACGTGGTGCAAAGTCTTGGGACCATGTCTCACGGCTGGGCCACGATGCAATCGTGGCAAGTTACTGGCGCAGCTTCAGAAGGAAACAGGTTGAGCATAAAACATGCTCTGTTTTCATGTTTAAAAACAAAGATATTAGGTTTTCTTTGAGCAGATGGCTGGACGAAGGTTGTTCTTGGTGCAGGGTGGCAATGGTGGGGCGGTTGGCTTCTGTTTGGCTTTGCGGAGTGGCTGAGGGAAGAGACGTGGAAAATATGGTTGTTTGGGTACGTGCGTGGGTGGAGGTGGTGGTCTGTGTTTCGGAGGGTGTGGAGAAATTGATCTACGGTGGTGCAAGTGGGTGGCTGGTGGTGTTTTTAATTAGGAGGAAGGAAGCAGTGATGGTGGCCTTGTTGTGGCTGGGCGAGCTCTTCTGTGGTGGTCTTGTTGGCCGTTGGGCTATGGGGAAGAAATCGAGAGAGAGAGAGGAGGCGTGAAGGAACTACTGAAGTCGAATTGGGCAGTGAGGTGAATGAGTTGTGTTCACTGAAAAATCCAGGCAGTGGCAAGTTTGTTGTCGTGCTTGTTTCCCGGACACGTGGGGACGTACATGCTGAGTGTTGTGGTGACTCATGCTTAATGGAAACTTACGTGAAAGGTGTGGCATGATTTACGTCCATGGGTCTAAATATATAGAAGACAGTGATTTAAAGAATTTTATAACTAAGGGGACTCTGAAATTGTAACTCTAGTGTGCTTGAAATTAGACACGTTAATGGGCTTGGACTCAATAAATAAAATGGGCCATAATCCTCATGTCCAAAATAACTCTCTCGTCGAACAATATCTTCGACGTTAAAAAAAATTTTATTGGGCCAAGTTCTAACTATTTTGGCCCCATGGTCCGTGAATTATTATTTGGGCCTTTGATCAATCATTGAGCCCAATGAAATTCGTATTCTACCAAAATAAATTTTGAGCCCGTAAGCTGCTTTGAAATTACTTGTTAAAATTCAAATGAGCTTTTGATACATAAGCCCAAAAATATTTATAGAAGTTACTAAAATAGCAAGCCCATTTAAAAAAATGCGATATCCTCCAAAATACAACTTGGACCCGAAACAGAAATTACTAAAATAGCAAGCCCATTTAACTGTGCTTTTCACACGTATAAATCTAAATACATAAATTTTAGAAAACGGTTTGTTGCTGGACCCGGGTGTTACATTCCCCCCCTTAAAAAATTTCATACTCGAAATTTACTAGTACCACAAACAAAGCTTAAACATTTATCCGTCCCCACCACTCCATTCCTATCCCAATCTTCGATCATTTTATTGAACCTAATATTCCAAAATTCTAAACAGTCCATAGAATTACTCCTACCGGAGCTAAAATCTCAAATGTCATGAAAACCGTTTTCTTAACACGTGCCAACTCTAAAACCTCATATTTTCAAAAGTTCAATTCATAAAGTCTACAGAATCTCAAACCTTAAATATCCATGTAATCATCTCTTATATTCCTTGAATTTCTACACCCCCAATATGAAAGTTACCTCCAAAAACCTACAGATATTCAAACCTCATAAGTTATAGTTTGCAGAATCTCAAACCTAAAGCTCTAATACCAACTGTAACGCCCCGGTCCCGGATGAGATTGGAGAGTTACTACCTTTCACTTAAAATCATCTATTATACAAATATAAATTCCAATCTCTCAACTACACATAGATCTCACTGTTTTGACTCGACTACTTCAAATAATAACAAGTAACACCACAAATTCTTAATATAAACGTCAATCCCCAACATATCACATCATCAAAACACAACAAATTTACTGAATAAATTCCTCAATACTCATATAAATCTTCTTTGCTTAATCTGCTATACTTAACTCATCTCACCCATACTCCATAATCTTGATCCTCAGCTAAAATATTCGAATCATCTGAAAAATATTGTGAAAATAAGGGGTGAGTTATCAACAATTCAGTAAGCAGAGAACATATACTAGTATATAAATATTAGCATTTATAGAGTTCAGAATGCAAAATAAAATATTTTTATTTTTAGAATGCAGAATCAGAACATGTTATCAAAAATATCAGAACGAAAGTTCAAAAATAATCTTATTCACCATTCCTATGGCACAACATAACTAAAACATCATACCAGAATAGAATTCTATGTTTAACCCCAGTGGTAAGGTTATGCAAATCCCGACAGCCAACCGAACAGAAATAGAATGTGATCTTCCCCTTATTATTCTTGGAGCCCCGAGTGTGCACACTGGAAAGATCACATAGAAAATCACTTCGTTTCTAAAGTGGGTGCACCAGAATAGAAAAGTTGGTACCAACCCAAACAGAGGCCACAGTTTTACACCCGTGGTAGGGTCAGAACGAAACAGAAACAGAATGTCATGCCAGAGGTTTTAGAAATCACATCATATCTTATGAGAGTCAGTACATTTTCAGAATAAAACATAATCAAATTACAAAATTATAATTTATGCACAAATTTTCATACTCGCTCCCTTTTGTACTGTTCAGAAACAAAATACCAAAATTATCTCATGTTTACACTAGTCATACCAGAAAATACTTTATTCTTATACAGGATTTTATGAGTAATGCAAAACAAATAACTGAGATTGTTTCAAATTTCTTTTCATAACAAAACATGCATATTTTTTCAAAATTTACCTCAATCCATTTTATTTTTATGCAAAGTCTAGTATAGGAACCCCGCTTACCTAAATTTCTTAGCTTTTCAGAAATTTTCTTCAACAATGCTGAACAACTATAATTCATCACCTAAAAAAAAATCATTAACTTGAATAAATCTCCAATTGAACAAATACCTTGTGTTTAGATCTGAAATACTTAAATCGCCTATTTTAATTCCTCAAAAACCTAAAAATTCCCTTAACCCTAAAATATCATTATTCCTAAATACTTTGATTTCCACATAGTTGCTCAAAACAATTGCACGATTAAATCATGTTGCTTCAAAAATTAGTCTTATAATATTGTCCACGAAAACACGTGAACTTGACACTAAAATTATTAAACCCAAATCACATAACTATTATAAACGTATAACCACAAAAAAATTACCAGGCCCAAATTGATTTAGGACCCAATCCAAAACACACCAGCAAGACTTAGAATATCCAACCTTGTGTGATCAAGGATGGCCCACTAGAAGAAAAATAAGCCCAACTTAAGATCAAATCCACCATTAATAAAAGGAAAACCCCAAGCCGATAACATTATATCTACCATGAGTTGCCTAAGGGCATGGCCATAAATTACTAATACTAGAAAGTAAAACCTAAAAGTGATTCAAGGCAGCACAAAGTGTAGAACCAGAAGTATTCGAGTAACAACTTACCAACAAAAGTAAAGGCCCCTGTGTGAGAGAAGCAGGTCATGCGACTACCGCTACAGGTAGTCAAACCAAGATCGGCTACAGTGGCATCGTCTGGGGTGGTGAAATTGAATATGAGAGAGAGACGAAAAGATGATCAAGAGAGAGAAGGTTTGAGCAGTTGCTCACCTAGCGGAAACAAAGCACCAAGCAAAAAGAATCTAGTGGCTGGCAACGATGAACTCATAGCGGCATTCTTCATGGCACGTGGTGGAGTTCAGAGAGAGAGTTTAATCGGAAAGGGACCGAGAGGAAGTATATCGTCGGGCGACACGAAGGAGTAACAGAAATAACTGGACGACGTGGTGCAAAGTCGTGGGACCATGTCTCACAGCTAGGCCACGATGCCCTAGTGGCAAGTTGTTGGCGCTGCTTCCGATGGAAACAGGTTGAGCACAAAACATGCTCTATTTTCATGTTTAAAAACAAAGATCTTTGGTTTTCTTTGAGCAGGTGGCTCGACGACGGTTGTTCTTGCTACAAGGTGGCAATGGTGTGGCGGTTGGCTTCTGTTTGGCTTTGCGCAATGGCTGAAGGAAGAGACATGGAAAACATAGCTGTTTGGGTACGTGCATGGGTGGAGGTGTTGGGTTGGGTTTGAGACAGTGTGGAGAAACTGAGCTACAATGGTGGAAGTGGGTGGCTAGTGGTGTTTGTAAGTCGGAGGAAGGAAGCGGTGATGGTGGCGTTGTTGTGGCTGAACGAACTCTTCTGTGCTGGTCTTGCTAGTCTTTGTGTTATGGGGAAGAAATAGAGAGAGAGGAGGTGTGAAGGAACTACTAAACGTTAATAGGGCAATGAGGTGAACGAGTTGTTTTCACCGAGAAATCTAGGTGGTGGCAAGTTTGCTGCCGTGCTTGTTTCCTGGACATGTGGGGACATGCATGTTAAGTGTTATGGTGACCTCTTCGTGCTTAATGGAAATTTACGTAGAAGGTGCGGCGTGATTTACGTCCATGGGTCTAAATATATAGAAGGCAATGGTTTAAGGAATTTTATCACGAAGGGGACTCTAAAATTGTAACTCTAGTGTGCTTGAAATTGGACATGTTAATGGGCTTGGACTCGATAAATAAATTGGGCCATAATCCTCATGCCCAAAATAAATCTCTCGTCCAACAATATCTTCGAAGTTTAGAAAACTTTTCTTGGGCCAAGTCCTAATTATTCCAGCCCCTTGGTGAGTGAATTATTATTTGGGCCTTTGTCCAATCATTGAGCCCAATAAAATTCATACTCTGCCAAAATAAATTTTGGGCCCGTAAGCTGCTCTTAAATTACTCGTTCAAGCTCAAATGGGTTCTTCATACATAAGCCCAAAAATATTTAAAGAAATTACTAAAATAGCAAGCCCATTTAAAAAAATTTGATATCCACCAAAATAAAATTTGGACCCACAACAGTATATAAAAAAAATAATACTTGAAAATTAACTGGGTTCTTCATACTTATAAATCCAAAAACAAAAATTTTAGAAACGGCTTGTTGCTGAACCCGAGTGTTACAAGATTCATCTTCTTGATCCTACACATCTCATTACTTTGAGTTTTTACCAAAGAGTGATCTTGGACGTGGAAGACCATACCGCTCCGCTCTGCTCTCCAATGGCTATAGGTACACTCTCTTTGTTAGATTTTTACATAGATTTGACAAGAGATCTTGGTTTTTCAAATTTTATACAAGATCCAACACATATTTCATAAATGAGTATAAAAATTCTACTCAACAGCTTACACTACACACTTGCTGAGGTTGAAAAATAAAAAGATAAAAAATAAAGATACATATCAGTAGGTGCGTGATGTAAGTTTATTGAGTAGAAGAATTCAAATGATGCCTCTGCACTTCCTTTACTACTGTCTTACTACCCAGCTATTTTTTTTCATTTCGCTATTTGAATCTGGATTTTTAAAAAAATCCTAGTTAATGACCTTATTGCATAATTTAGAAGAAAATAAATCTAAGGTGCTGTTAATAGAATTTCTTTTAAAAAGACTCTTAAAAGAGTAATACTCATAGAGTACGCAAACATTGTATACCCCCTTAGAGTATTAAATCTAAGGTGCTATGAATAGAATTTCCCTTTCGTGCATTATTCCAAGAAATGTCAACAATGCTTTCAAATTACCCGCACAGACAGGTAGCTAGCGAATGGAAATTTAAGGAGAAGCTAAAAAGTTTAGAAAAAAAGAAAAGTATTCTCTCAACTGCTTTCCATTTCTGGAAAGCGAGTGAGGTGAAGTCGTTAGTCATCTTCCTCGTTGGAGGAAGAGAGGATTTCTTTGCTTGCGATTGTGAGTAGAGTAATGCGATGGAGGATATGGAGGAGGCTGAAGTTGAACGATGAAGAGGAGATTTCGATTGAAGTGCAGAAGAATATGTTAGGGTTGACGAAGGGAAAGGGCGAAAGGAGTTTGGTTGGAAAGGTGTTATCGGATCATAGGATTGGAAGGGAGGTAGTCAGATCGATGATGGAGAAGGTGTGGAAGGTAGGAAAACCACTGAAATTTCATGACATTGGGAGTAATTGTTTTGTCATTACATTCGTAAATCGCAGAGATAAGATGAGAGTTCTTAGTGGTTGTCCATGGTTGTTTGACAACCATCTATTTGTTCTGAAGGATTTTGATGGGGAAATGCAGCCTAATAAGATTGATTTTGATCATGCATGTCTCTGGATACAAATGTTGAACTTACATCTGAGTTACTTGAACAAGGAAATGGGAGAGTTAATTGGGAGATCAATGGGGGAGGTGATGGAGGTAGATGTACAGGAAGATGGCCTGGCTTGGGGAAGGTGCTTAAGGGTGAGGGTGGAGTGTGATCTTAGAAGGCCTCTAGCCTGATTTTAGGAATTCACAGGTGGAATTTCTATTGATTTTAGGAACCTTGTGAAGACCCCATAAGTTTTTACGAATCGACCAATCGCGCATGTTTTAGTCTGTCAACATAGTCAGTGTTATCACTCACTATGATGCTAGAAATATGAGTTTAATTATTTGAGATAGTTGGAAGTGTCAGAATGTGTTTTGGTCTACACCATTAGATTCAGTTGATTATTTAGGATTTTATGGCGCAATAGTCAATTTTCATAATTTCGGACGAAACGGCTGTTCGAAATTGTGAAATTATTTTTAGGGGCACTCAGGGTTGAATTTCGCTAAACCATTTTCACTACAGGTTAATATGAATATTTAAGATTTTTTAGTACTATTATGCAGTTCTTCGGAGTGAAGAGTAACCTCGATAAGCGCACCCAGTGCAGTATCTTTTTAAAATTACAGTGTGGAATGTCCAAATTAGGTTAGATAAGTTTTATTTGGACACTTGGCAAGATCTTAACCACACATAGTAAATAGAATTAGACACTTGGCACCATGAGGAACCATTAGATGGATTTGTGAAGGAAGTTAAGGTGTGAGATCACGCCACCTAAGCAAAACTTTGTTTCATCTGATCAACCAAATTGTGTCAGACCAAAGAGGGTTTCAACCGTAGCAAAACCCTAAATCGTTGGAATTCAATTGAAACTCCAAAACCTTGATTGAAACCAAAACTCTAAACGGTTTCCCCAAACCCTTTTTAATCTGATTTCTAGCATTGTGTTTAATCATTTGATTAAATCACTTCCACATGCTATTAATTAATCAAATTCTTGTTATGACATCATTATCTAACCTTTTAAACCTTGGAAATTTGATTGGGCCAAAAAAATTGGTTTTGGGCTTGATAACATCTCAAACCCTAACCAAACCCCCTTTAAACCCCAAATTGAAGCCCACTTAGTTGGGGCCCACCAAGACCTATGAATTTGGCCACCTTGGCAAAGCGTCTTAAAGACGTTTCCTCCCCCACATGACAGACCATCCACTGCTATTGGCTGCAACCCATCAGTGCCTTGATGTGATGAGAAGTCCACTCCATCAACCTCCATCTCTCACAGCTGCTGCAGGCAATCCTTTGCCCTCATTACTCTCCACTTTATGTCACATAACCAACTCCAATCAAGGGTCTTCCAAGCCCATATCCCCTCTCCAGGAGTCTAAAGTCGTGCAAGATACACTTCTCTCCATTTTATTACTTCTTTCCCCCGTTCTTAGAGAGAAACCCAAAATGCTCTCTCAGGCAGATTTCTGTGTCTTGTTACGTGGCTATTTTCAACTGTTTGTAAGTATTTTATCACGATGACTCCTCATAAAAGTTGTTCTCCTTCGAGTCTAGTTTCGGTTTATATCTTATTAGTCTCAATACATACTCATTTGATCGGTCAAAAGTATTTTTAATCATGGAAAGGTAATTCTGGGCGTGAAACTGGAGAGTATGATATGTTTTGAAATTTTTGACCAAGCTAATGGACATATCTTGGTCTGAAAATTTTATGGAGTGTTTTTATCATGTGGTTATGAATTTTCATTGAGGTTTTGTTGCATGAATAAAGCTTTTGATGATGGATTTCCTTAGCTTTAGAAACTTAAAAACTGGAAGTGGAAAAATAGTTTTTGTTCTGTGAAAGTTTGAATATTTCGTAGTTTAATCTTATTCCAAAGGCTTTGATATTTTTATATGATGATCCTAAGCCTCTTATATACATGTTAGGATGTTATTTTGAAGATATTTAGTATTATTTTTAAATGTATGATTTTTCTATGCAACAGGATTTCGGTTAGGCCTAAGATTTGATGTTTTTGGGTTAGATCCATATTTTATGGAGTTTTAACCATGTGATTTTAAGTTTGATGGTTGGATCTTCTTTAGGACACATTTGTTTAAACCATAAGATGTTTTAGTTTGAAGATCACATGTGTTTAAGTCATGGAGATTGACCAAAGTTAGTGGAGAGAAAAGTTTTTGTTTTGGACTAAGTTTAAAACTAAAATCTCCAAGTGTTGTTTTGTGATTTTTGGTGGGTTTTGTTTGATGATTTAAAGCATGGTTGATCTTAGGATGATGTTATGAATGTGTTAGAAGTAAGATTTGTTTTTTTGGAATTCTTGGAGATATTTTTATGAAGGCCAAAACTTGTGATTTAAGGGTTTACTTTTTTGTTAAAAAGTTTGGGTCTTTTTACAAAAAATTTGGTGTTGATGATTAGCTTTTCTTAATGGATATTTTAAGTGTATTTTTAAACTTAGGATAGGAAGATAGTTGTTACTAGATTTTGGTTTAATCATGGGTTTTGAAGATGGAAGAAATTGCGACCAAAATTAAGAGAAATGACTTATGAATGTTTCGGCCATTGTGAGTTTTCTATAGTTGTGAATGATTTTAAATTTTTCTGAGTTGAAATTTGAGTCTAGGACAAAATTTACATGAGGAATGTAAATTTTGGTAATTTTTGGAGTTAGGATGTGAAATCCTTAAGTTATAGGTAAAATGGTCATTTTCCCACATGTAGAGGGTAAAATGGTCATTTTACTCTAAGTTTTCTCTTTTCACTTTTCTAATTGTTAGTAATTAAAGTTCTAACTTTTAAAATACCCTCTTACAGTTCCTCGTGTTTCACATTTTAATCTCGTAGAACGCGACGATCGAGGTAAATTAGCTCTTAACTTACTATCAGTTTACTCTGTATATGTGATGGGTAAGGGAACTACAATTTATATTCGTATGTTGTTATATATGCCATGTCATCACATGTTTATCTATTTCACGAATTATTTTGTCACGAAAATCTTATCTGTTACATAATATATTCTGTCACATGTTACTATGTATTACAAGTATGACACATTACGTATGCCATCTGTTACATGTATATCATGTCACATAATATTCACTGTCACATGTTATGCCATGTTACGAAATATTGTTTGTTACATGTTATGCCATATCACGAAATATTGTTTGTTACATGTATGCCATGTTATAAAATGCTTTCTGTTACATTTTATGTCAAGTCTGTCGTCTTACGTTCATGTCACGTTAAGCTACATCAGGACTTCTGTCGTTTGTGTCACGTTCATGTCACGTTTTGTTACGAAATGTCATGTATGTCAGTTAAGTTATTCATGTCAATCATGACCCTAAGCGCTAGGATGGGGTAATATCTTAGTGGAACTCCTTTGTTCACGTTGGAGTGTCTAAATAGGTGTGAAATTCCTTGGGTTGACGAAGTACAGTCAACAGGTTGCGAATGGGGCATAACTAGCTGGTCACCGGAGCGCGCCAGGCACTAACACCGATGGAGCCACACATTATGTTACGTGTGTCTACAACAAGTGTGGCACAAGCAATTCATGGGGCCACAACAACTGTGGAGTACGTATTAACGCACTCACAGCTGTTATAGACACCTGTGTTGTGATGCGGTAATCGGCAAGGACACACGGCTCAAGGGGACCCGTGTAGTACCCGTATGGTCACTTTTATTAATTAAGTCTATTGAATAAGATTTCACGTTTAAGTCATGTTTCACGTTATGTTATGTTCAAGTTTACATTTATGTCAAGTTTCAAGTTCATGTTTATGTCATGTCATGTTCATGTTCATGTTATGTCCAAGTTCACGTCCATGTTATGTCATGTTCATGTTCACGTTATGTTTCAAGTTCACGTTTATGTTATGTTGTGCTCAGGTTCATGTTATGTTCAAGTTCATGTTCAAATTATGTATGTTCACGTTCATGCTATGTTTCAAGTCCATGTTATATTTCAAGTTCACGTTCATGCTATGTTGCTAGTTCATGTTATGTTTTAAGTTCACGTACATGCCATGTCACGTCAAGCTAAGTTTCAGTTTCAATTCAAGTTATGTCATTTATGCCATGCTATATGTCAAGTAATGTTATGCTTACTTATGACTTTGATTATGCATTCATGCTTTTACTGCCATGCATGCATCATTAACCTGTGTAGAAGTTTCCTGTCAACTTGTTGAGATTTGTAATCAAATCTCACTGTGGTAGTCCCAACTACCATTCCCACCGAATGGTAGGCGATGTGTCACGATCAGAGCAGGGAGCAGACACTGGCAGCCTGAAGGAGTTTGAGTAGACATCGTAGATGCAACACGGAGCTTGCAGCCTCCATAGTTAGGTCTTCAGATAGTATTCTGGCATCATTAGTCGAGTTATGCAAGTTACTAAACGAACTAGCCCAATAGTGTATTTTGGCAATATAATTCTGGAGCCAGGTCTCTGTTGTTTTGCGATTACAGTCTTCTGAGACCCGTGCTGTAATCATGGATGTTTTAAATATGCATGATTTATGTTTTAACTATTTGGGATGTTATAAGTTTGGTGCATAGTATTGCTCAAAAAAAAATTATCTGCTGCGAATATTGCATAATGCTAGATGCATGTTAGGAATATTGCATCTTATATGTCATGAACGGGGGCAGATAACATTGTGTTGCATGTCCCAACGCTTCAGATGTCCGTTCGATCTCAAGCGGAATCTGGGGGCGTCACAAGAACTATTGTTGTGGTTGGGAAGACTAGTTGGGTGCCATTCTAGTATGAAAAGTTGCCTAGATTGTGTTTCAATTGTGGGAGGATTATTCATGATAGGGAGGGTTGTAAGGAGAGGGATGGGAACTCGGATCAGTATGGTATTTGGTTGAGAGCTTTACCTCAAATGAGGAAAGGTTTACTAGAAGCAAAGATCAGAGAGGAAGTGATCATTATGAGCAAAGATCAGGATCTAATAACATGGAGAAGGGAGTAGAGTCAGAAGGGGGAGGGATGGAGGATGGGATAGGGAAAGAAGGGAAGGAGTCGAATAAAGGTTTGAAAATGCAACCTCAAGTGATGCTGTCTGTGGTGAATGAGGAGGGGTCAGATACTTATGCATATGGGAAGGAGATCCATAATGTTGAGGTTGATAGCAGGTTGCAGATGGAAGGGAGGAGTTCTAATATTGAGGTACAGATACAAGAGAGTAAAAGATCTTCAAGGAGGAAGAGATGGGCACGGGCTAGGCCTGAGCTAGGTATGATTGCTCGTTCAATTACTGATTTAAAAAGAAGATATGAACCTGGGGAGGAAGGTGGTGAAGTGATGATGGAAGAAAAGAGGATGAGAGGTAATGGCATGTTGGTCTGTTTTGATAACAGGCTAGGGTTGGTGGCTGCTAAGCAGCACCACCTGGCATTATGAATCTTTTATGTTGGAAATGTCGAGGGCTTGGCAACCCTCGGACAGTTCAGGACCTTAGCCTTTTGGTTAAAGAGAAGAGGCCTAATCTGGTTTTTGTTTGTGAAACAAAAGCTAGATCTCATAAAATTGCTGGTTTATAAAGGAGGTTGGGTATGGAGGGTGGTCTGGTGGTGGATTCTGTGGGAAGGAAAGGTGGTCTAGTGTCGTACTGGAAGGAGGAGAGAGGAGTTGAAGTGATCAATTACTCAAGTTGGCATATTAGTGTGCTTGTAAAAGGGGATAGAAGGGATAGAGAGTGGACTTTTACTGGATTCTATGGGCATCCTGAGGTAGGGAAGAGATATCTTTCTTGGGAATTATTGAGGAAGTTGAAGCCATTAAATGATTCAGCTTGGTGTGTAGGGGGTGATTTTAATGAAATCTTGTGGCAAGATGAGGGCTGAGAGTCAAATTAATCTATTCAGAGAGGTGTTGGAGGATTGTGGTTTAGGGGATATTGGCTGCTGTGGGAAGGGTTTTACATGGTCAAATAAGCATAGTGATCAGTCTTTCACAAAAGAGAGGCTTGATAGGTATGTGGTGAATGACAAATAGAGGTCTATGTTTAAGGAAAGGAGGGTTGAGGGCTTGATTGGTAGGTGTTTTGACCATTTACCTATATTATTGTCTATAGCTGAGGGTGAGCATAGAAGGATGAGAAGACAATTCCCATTCAGGTTTGAGGCTTGTTGGAGAAAACAAAAGGAATGTGAGGAGGTGATCCAAAGAGGTTGGGAGATGGGACAGTCAAGAGCAGGACCTTTTCAGAAAATTCAATCAAGACTCAAGATCTGCAGTGGTTCAGTAATTACATGTTTTAAAGGGAGAGATAAGGAGAGAGGAAAGGAGATTGAACAGATTTTTGAGAAAATTAAGAATATTCAAGGAAATTTAAGTCAACACAATATGGAGGAGTTGAAAGTACTACAAGAGAGGGTGGGATGTCTGTTGGAACAGGAAGATGTTAAATGGAAACAACGTGCAAAGAAGAATTGGTTTAATTTGGGTGATAAAAATACTAGATTCTTTCATGAATGTGCAAATTAGAGAGAAAAAAAAAAAAGGGAATAAGATTGTGGCTATTAAAGATGGTAAGGGTGTTTTGAAGGAAAATGAGGAAGGTATTGCTGCTGCTTTCAAAGATCATTTTACTAATATCTATGCTAGTTCAAATCCTTCTGTTGTAGATATTCAGGAGTGTATTGGTCCTGTGGAACCAAAGGTATCTAGATCTATGAATGATTTTCTGGAGAGAGATTTTCAAAAGGAGGAGGTTGAGGAGGCTTTGAGAATGATGGGAGCATTGAAGGCTCCGGGACCTGATGGTTATGGGGCATGTTTCTTTCAGTCTTTTTGGCATGTGGTAGGTGAAGATGTTTCTAGTGCAGTGTTGGATTTCCTGAATGGTGGCAGTTTGCCTAATGATATCAACAAAACTTTTATAGCCCTAATTCCCAAAGTAAATGAGCCTAGCAGCGTGAATGAATTCAAGCCTATTAGTCTTTGCAATGTTGTCTATAAAATCATTGCAAAGACTCTTGCAAATAGGCTGAAGAAGGTGTTGAATGATATTATTTCAAAATGCCAAAGTGCATTTATACCTGGGAGGTTGATCTCAGACAATGTCATAGCTGCTTATGAGATGTTGCACTCGATGAAATGTAGGCAAAGAGGGAGAGTTGGAAGTATGGCAATTAAACTTGATATTTCTAAGGCCTATGATAGGGTGGAATGGGGATTTTTGGAGGCTGTTATGAAAAAGATGGGTTTTGGAGAAAGGTGGACTGGACTGATTATGAAGTGCATATCTTCAATATCATATGCTATTCTTGTAAATGGTAAACTAGGTGATTTTATAAATCCAACAAGAGGATTAAGACAAGGACATCCATTATCTCCTTATCTGTTCTTGATCTATGCTGAGGGACTAAGTGCTTTGCTTGAGCAAGCAAAAGATAGAGGTGAAGTAAAGGGTGTTGTTGTGGCTCAAGGGGGGATGAAATTGACTCATCTGTTATTTGCAGATGATTGTTTAATATTTGGGAAAGCTTCTGGCATGAATGGAAGAAAATCAGTGGAATTTTGGAGGTGTATGAGAAGGCATCAGGACAATGTTTGAATAAGCACAAAACAACTATTATGTTTAGTCCTACAGTTGGTGATGAGGTAAGGGCAGATATTCTCAAGGATTGTGGAGCTAGAGTTCAAAATAATTGTGAGAAGTATCTTGGTTTACCAATCATGGTTGGCAAGTCAAAATACCAATCTTTCAGCAGCATTAAGGATCGGGTTTGGCAGAAATTGAGTAATAACCAATTTTTGTCTCCTTCAGGAAAAGAAGTGCTTTTGAAGGCAGTTATTCAAGCTATTCCAACGTATTATATGAGTGTTTTCAAATTGCCAAAGAAATTATGTCAAGAGATTGCATCTCATATGGCCAAGTTCTGGTGGAGCTTTAAGCAGAAGAACAATAGAATTCAGTGGAGGAGTTGGCAAAGATGGGATTGTCTAAAGCTGAGGGAGGTTTGGGTTTTAGAGAGTTGGAAGCTTTTAATAAAGCTCTTTTGGCTAAGCAGTGTTGGAGGGTGGTGATGAATCCTCAATCTATGGCTGCAATGATACTAAAAGATAAATATTTTAAAAGATCTGAGATGCTGCATGCTTCTTTGGGCTTCAAACCTTCTGCTAATGGAGGAGTCTCTGGGATTCAATGGGATTATTGAAGGATGGTTTGGTGTGGAGGGTGGGGGATGGGAAGACTATAAAAATTTGGAAGGATAGGTGAATTCCTAAGGCTATAACTTTTCAGATACAATCTCCTATGAATCTGTTACATGCTGAGGCAAGAGTGGAGGAGCTGTTTGCAATTGATGGAGGATGGAATGAGGGGTTGGTGAAGAAAGTTTTTAATGAAGATGAAGCTGCTGTAGTATGTAGGCTACCTGTTAGTTTTTCAGGACTCCCTGATAAACAGATATGGGCTCATTTGAAGAGTGGTTTGTATACTGTCAAAAGTGCCTATCATGTTGAGATGAAGAGAAAAAGAAGGGTGAATGGGGAGGCTTCAGAAAAAAAATGTGGAGGCTTGGAGAAAGCTATGGAATCTGAATATTCCAGGGGTGGCAAAGGTGTTTGTGTGGAAGACTATTACTAATTGTCTACCAACAAAGAGGAACATAATGAAAAGGAAAGTTCTAAAAGAGGCCTTAAGCCCAATCTGTAAGAGAATTGATGAGTCTGTCTGCCATGCTTTGTGGAGTTGTTGTGGTGCAAGTGATGTGTGGGCTTGTGAGAGGAGTCCAGTGCAAGAGTGGTCCAGCTGTGAAAGAGATATGTTTGACTTCTGGACAGAATGGAGTTCAAAGCTAGCTCAAGATCAGCTAGAAATAATGGTTGTGGTTATGAGAAGGGTGTGGCTAAGAAGGAATGGGGTGGTTTTTTAAAATAGTTTTGAGGATCCATCTGTTGTGTTTAATCAAGTTGTTGAGTGCTTGGTTGACTTTCAGCAAGCTTTGATTGGGAAGGGCACTGGTCAAAGATATGGAGTTCAAACTAGTAGAGCTATCAGATGGAAACCGCCTGTGGGGGAGACTGTTAAAGTAAATTGGGATGCAGCATGGATGGCAGATGAATATAGATGTGGGATAGGGGTTGTAATTAGGGACAAATGGGGAGAAGTACTGGCCTCACTGTGTTGTCCAAGACAAAAATGTTGCTGATCCTGTTGTGGCTGAAATATATACACTTTGGAGGGCAATGAAGCTTTGTGAAGAATTGAATCTTAGTGTGGTGCAACTGGAGGGAGATGCTTTATTTGTGGTTCAAGCCGTGAATAATAATGTAGCTTCATGGGAGTGGAATGGCCAACTGATAGATGGATTGAAGACTGTTTTGAAAAATAAAATGCATTGGGTAGTCTTGCATGTGAATAGAGCTTGTAATAGTGTTGCACATAGCTAGCCTTGCTAAAAGTGCTTTACATGTAAGTGAAGAGTTAGTCTGGATGGAGGACTATCCTCAAGAGATTAGAAATTTGGTAGAAGTTGATAAAGTTTGTAATTCAGCTTATTCATGAATACAACATACAGATTTATTGATTAAAAAAAAAAAAATTACCCGCACAGACCGACACAATAATGGGACTAACTCCATGCAAGAACCAATATCCAATAGTTACTGCCAGTAACGTACGGTAACAAAATCCTTGCCATTCAATACTTTTTTGGTCTAAAGCATTTTGAATGCAAGTTTGGTTTCTAAAAGATTCTTATAATTACCTATAAAGATCATGAACATTGTCATTATCTTGGAAAAAGTTTTAAATGTTTGGTCTAGAGCATGTTTGGACACTAAGAGAAAATTTTCGAAACTTATCATAATTAATTTCATTTCTAAATATCACTTAAAAATAAAATATTTTTCAATTTCAAAATTTGAACTTTTTCATCTAAGTATTATCTAATCACACAAAAATCAATACAACTTTACTTAAAAAATATAATATTAAAATTATATTCAAACAATTTCTAATTTATAACATTTTTATTCAACTTTCTTCTCTATTCTTTCTCAAAACAGAATAAACATCTTTTATCAAACTATTTTACTATTATTCACAAAATTACGCGACAGTAAAGAATCCATACATGCCCTTATATTAATGCAAGAAAAAGCCTTTCCTGTTAACGAAAAATTTATATACAAGTGACGTACGCATATCACATCTCTTAGTTAAGGAAAAAAAAAAAAAGAGTGAGAGAAGGCCTTTTAGTTGAGTGAACGTAATAAGTCAATAAGGTGCTCTTAATTGTTATAGATCACAGAAACAGAATGAAAGATGACAAAAGGGAAGGTAGCAAGAAGACATCAGATATATTAGACATGAAAATGAAGCGCCAGAGCGTATATACGTATATATAAGCAACTGACTTGGTTTCAAGATCATCTACCATCATTCAATATTATTGGTTTCAAGACTTGGTTTCTCATACTTTCAGACGTACCCATTGTTGCGCTGGTCCTAGAACAACCATTATTGACACCATTAATGCTGAAAGAGTACTGTGCAGGTGGAGTGACACAGCATTCAGCCTATTCTGTATAGACATCAACCTTATCCCATTGATGCTTTTGATCCATACTTCTCAACCCCTCTAGCTCCATTGCCACTTCCTTCATATTTGGCCTATCCTCTCCTCTTATACTTAAGCACTGCATTACAAGCTTAGCAACTTCGTTTATCTCATCAATATTACCATCGCTTACAATATGGTCTTCAAGAATTTGACGTAAACGATCATCTTTTACTGCAGAACAAAACATTATTGCCAAACTTCTATCGCTTTCAGGCCTATCAAAAGAAAGTGCTTTCTTACCAGTCAATAACTCTGCCACAACAACTCCAAAGCTGTAGACATCACTTTTTTCTGTAAGTTGACTGCTATAGAAGTATTCTGGGTCTAAGTACCCCAAAGTTCCCTTCACCAAAGTAGTTAATTCTGTTTGATCAAGTGGGACCAATCTTGAAGTTCCAAAGTCAGATACCTTTGCGGAATAGTTATCATCCAAAAGTATATTTGTAGGTTTAACATCCCTGTGTATAATTGGCATGGAAGTCGAAAAATGCAAGTATGCAAGTGCTCCTGCAGTATCTGCAGCTATCTTTAAACGCTTTCTCCATGAGAGTGAGGATGATAGGACTTTATCATGAATGTGGGCCGAAAGAGTTCCATTTGTGATGAATTCATAAACTAGTAATGGCACTTCTGTTTCTAGACAACAACCTAATAGCTTAACCATATTTCTATGCTTAATTTGAGTAAGCACAATCACTTCATTTATGAACTGCTCAATTTGGCTCTGATCACAGAGTTTTGATTTTTTAATGGCGACCATTTTATTATCTGGTAAGACTCCTCTGTAAACAGTTCCATAGCTTCCTTGACCAAGTACTCTACTCTCATCGTAATTGTTTGTAACTTTTTCAAGTTCTTCTGCACTAAAGATTTTGGCAATCTCCATGAAAGTTCTATCATTTGAGAGTTTTTGTTGCAACAACAAGCCACCATTTTGTTCGAAGAATCTCTCTTTTAGCTTGAAAAGTCTTTTTCTCTTTAGTCCACAATATACTGAAGAACCTACCACAAACAATGCTGAGAGGCCAATGCTGATAGCTGACATGTTCAAACATGCATTGCGATCAAAATGCTATTTTTGTTTCCACGACAAATTTGCGAATCACTAGCAAGTTATACCATATATATATATAGATATATATATATATATATTTTTATTTGAAGAAGTCTAGCTCATTCAATATTTAAGAGTTAAAGCATAGTTAATGTCTAATATCATAGCAGCAGCATATGTAGAATTTATATGCACTTATACACACACATATATATATATGCACACATTTGGCGAGTACAAATATGGTTGATACTTTGTTAAAAAACAAGTAACATAAAATGGAAATGGTTACTTTGAGAATTTCTTAAAACCGTAATATTTCAAATGGAGTTTTATTATTTTTTATTTCTAAGTAGAAATACGTACACTGTTTGTTGCATTTTTTCAAGGGAAAAAGGTAGGTAACTTTAAAGTAGATTCTACATCATTATATATTAAACATTTAGTTGATCAAACTAATCACATGCAAGATTAGTTGGGCCTACTTGTAAATGAGTCCATTTCACTTAAATTTATTGTAGATCTTAGAGTTCGCACAAGAACTCCAAAATTAAAATACTAATTTGTTAGCCTTTAATTCTTCAAAAATAAAAAATAAAAATATTTTAGCCTTTAATATCAAGATAAAAGATATTAAACACTACAATCATAACAAGATAAAAGATAAAATAGTTGGAGTTTTATTTTTGTTCTCCGGGATGTCTTAGTTGTATATTGCTCTTTATGATCATGAGAAAAGATATTTGCAACCGTGAATTGTACAATCGCTGTGTAATCGCTTTGAAAAAAATGAATAAAATATGGGACCCACATGAAAAAAATTAATTTTTTAATAGTAGACCTCACTCTTTTTCAAAACGATTACGCGGCGTTTACGCACTTCACGGTTGTATGTAGAATTACTCTATGATCATATCCTTGCATGTCAACTAGTTTAGGGATTATATTTCATAAATGAGTAATGCTAGATATAATTATCGAGTATGTTAATTTCACATATTCTGTTTGAAAAAAATAAGGCTCACTAGTGCGCAAATATCGCGTGCTCCCTTTGAAAACGAGCTGGGCCTACCATTAAAAAATGTTTTTCTCATGTGGGTCTTAAATTTGTCTACTTCTTCAAAGTACAAGACATGCACGTACACCCTAAAACTGTACAAATCATTTTTCATTTTAATGTGGATCATAGATTTATCTATTTTTTAATAGGAGTGTACGATACTTACATATTTTAGAACTATATAAATCACTTTCTTTCCGAAATATTTACAACAATTAAAGTACACCATTCTTCATAATAGGCCACCGTTGATACTTGCACGAGATTATCCATATCACCCACACACAAAGATATATATTTGTTGAATTTAAAATAACAGAGATATTTGTGAAAGAAAAATTCTACTTATGATCCTCATACTACACACCATACATAATTTTTTTTTTTCTTACCAAATATGTGGTGTATGAATGATGAGTAAAATAACTCAATTAGTTTAGCAATAATAAAACAAAAAAGTTAAAATAATATCATAAGTGTGGTGTGTGAGATGATGAATAGCAAAATGCTGTGCAAAGGTATAGAGAATATTCCAAAAGGAAAATGATTTACACAACATTTTTCACAACGCTTTACACAACTATGTTTTAAATGAAGGGTATTTTTGTAAAACATCTTATAAAAGTAACATCATTTTACATATATACCTTCATTTTATAACATTGTTGTGCAATGTGTTATGTGTATATTATTACTCATCTATTCATATAAGAGTAAATCTCAACCATTGTCATCTAGATATCAACCATAGAGCTAGAATATCATAATCACTTTTATATATCATGAAATATAATAATTAGTACTAAGATATATGATAAGTATTGGATAAGTAGAAACAAATAGTGCCAAGACGAAAAATCTTCAACCATGCAAATTTAAAGTTAACCACTGTGAATATATACCCTAGGAATTGTTATACGAGAGATTAATTCAAGAAATTAAAGAGTTAAAGATGTATAAATATATCTTATAACAATAAATTTGTAAACTGATATAATTAAATATGATATTTTATATTTATTTTATAATAAAAAGAATTTTACAATCTAACGTACCATATTAAGACAAATCAATTTGTAAGATTTATTTATCAAAAGACAAAACATTTCTGCTAGTTTAATTCAATCAACTCATGTGAGTGAAAAAATTATCTTACTGTTATATATTAATTGATACGTACCAATTATTGCAATAATAATGATCTTGGCATGGCTGCCGCTGGCTTTAGGACTGCAACCTGTTCCGTTAATATTTCCATCGCCTCCGTATCCGTCGGGACAAGTACATGTGAAATTCCCTTCAGTGTTGGGTTTCCTTCATAACCTTCTTTGCACTTGCAACGATACCCATCAACCCCTTCTGGTGGATTATCACATGAGGTGTTCTGTCCACAAACGTAATCCGGCTTGCTCGGAGCCGTTTTACATGTTTCATAACCGATTGCCCAATCAAGAACCATTGGAGAAGTATCATCTATGTCAGCTGGCATTTTTTCAAGATTATCAGAGGAGAATTTGAACTCATCTTGTTTAGCCACAAAAGCAAAGCTGCATGGATTGAATTCAGAGACATTTTTGTGATTGTAATAGCTATGAGCTTCCAAAGTATAGTTCTTTAATCCTGTTGGGATGTCAACCTCGCAACACCCAATCCCAGAGCAAGATCCATTGACGACATTCATAAGACTTCGACACATAGACATGCAGCCAATGGAGAAGAGTTCATTGTTCCGGTAAGCATTGAGGTAGGCGTAAGTGTCACAGCCGACAGCGACGAACTTGTTTTTGGTGTTGGAAATTGTGAAAGTGGGGGAAGTGAGAGAGGGCGTGTTGTCAAACATAGGCACACCACTTGAGTCTCGGTAACATTGATTGGCTTTAAACATCAAGATTTCAAGCTCGCCTTGGATGGAAATGTTGGTGACAACAAGATTTCCCAACAGTGGTTGGGAATTGCTACAATTGATAAAATAATTATCTTTAAGGTAGCAATTTTCCGTTGTGCCAAATGGATAAGGGATCTCAACATCTCCACACCAGTTCTGGCAGTTTGGCTTGGCTAATGAAGCTGCTGCTGCTGCCATTTTCGATAACATCGCAACAACACATGCCACGTACAAGAGCATCCTACGGAAAGCCATTGCTCCCTCTGTTCAGGATTAGAGTTGTTTTTTCTCTTGTAAGACTTCTTGTACATGCTAGTCTTTTAAAAGGATGGAGGCTGGCTAGGAGTGGAACTAGAATTTCTAAACACATGCCACGTACAAACTAATTTTTATAAAGCATATTCTAGAAAAGGAGTCTTAGAAAACTTCACTTCTAGAGGGTTTTTTGTCACATGGAGGCTGAAGCCGGCCCCCAAGACACGATTATATTTCAAATCATTAACGAGGTATGATTTATTTTCATGATATATTAATCTTTATAACTCTTATATTATTGGACTCCCTGTTGATTGAGTAGATCAGTTTAATTTGGATTATTTGTTTCATGTTGGAATTAAACTCGATCGCTAAATGTAAAATACGTATATCATAATAGCTAGGATACAAAGAACACGTATCCATCCCACATCATGCATGTGATCTAACGAGTAATAGGAATTGATGAACTCAAGCAATTAGCTAGGTTTGATTTAGTAAGTAATTTGACTAATAAATATCCATATCACACCATGAACTCTTTTAGATTTTAAATAAATAACAAATATAAAGAAAGAAATAGAGATTCAAGCTTGTCTCATACTTCACTCCCATCGTACTTCAAAATATGAAAAACACTGTATCTTGAGCACCAAATCAAAATCACAACTAGATGTGATTATTTAGGTTAGGTACTTGCGACTAGGACGGATAAAGTATTCAACATGAAATCTTCTAGCTGTTTATTAAACATTGAGGAATGATATTTTTTTTATCTTTAATTACCCATATTAATCTAAGTAATAATGACTTGATATTTCAAGTAGGGGTTTGCTATATATATATCATCTCTACATCATATACCATATCTGTTTTAATTTGTTTTATTCCTACTAAATTATATTGAATTTTTCTACTAATTATTTATATACTATACACTTACTTAAAGAGAAAACTAAAAAAGAAAAAAATCAAAAAATCAAAAAAGATGTATGATATAAGAGAAATATTCTAACCACAAAGTGATTATAAAAAAGCAATCATATAAACTGACGTGATTTGATGTGATTTATCAAATTATAAAATTATTTTTATTATAAAATAGATCTAACAAATCAAATAAAATTATATTAATTTATAAGATTATTTTTATATAAATTTTTTATATATATAATAATCTTTATGATATAAAAATGATGATGAGTTGAATAGCTCGTCCCAAGGAGCACCCTAGCAACTTCCTAAAAGCCCACGCCAATACAAACCACGGGGAAGAAGGGGATGAAAAAAGCTGCAGGCTAGCGTAAAAGGTCAATTCCAATTGATTTTAGCTCGAAAGAAAACAAAGAAATCGCAACTTTGTAAACAAAAGTCTATACGAACTTGCTTGATACGTCTAGATTGAAAAAGAAGTAGTGATGTTGGTTATAGTTTTGTTTTTATGTGACGACTCACAGCCTTAGGTCAACTTTCATATATATTACTTAATGCCATTAATATATATATATATTGACTCGGCCACGGGCTCGTTTGTGTTTACAATGAATTAAGATGAAATGAAATAAGATAAGATGAAATGAGTTAGATTGTGTTTAGATATTGAGTTGAGTTGAGTTGAGTTGAGATAATAAAATATTGTTAGAATATTATTTTTTAATATTATTATTATTTTAGGATTTGAAAAAGTTAAATTGTTTATTATATTTTATATTAGAATTTGAAAAAATTGTAATGATGAGTTGAGATGAGTTGAAATAGGTTGATGATCCAAACAAAACCTTAAGATTAAAATTAAAATGTTAAATAAAATATTATTAAAATATATTTTTTTAATATTATTTTTATTTTAAAATTTAAAAAAATTAAATTATTTATTTTATTTTATATGAAAATTTAAAAAAAATTATAATGATTAGATGAAAGGAGATGAGATGAGTTGAAATGAACTATAAAAACAATTCAACTTTTCAAATCCTATACAAAATAAAATAAATAATTTAACTTTTAAAATTTTAAAATAAAAATAATATTAAGAAATTTATTTTAATAATATTTTATTTAACTTTTAATTTTTATACCAATCCATCTCATCACATCTTATTTTTATATCTGCCAAAATAAATTAGAGCTTAATTAGTTAGTCTCCTACGTACCATTTGTTGCTGTCACCTGCTAAACGTAAAAAAATTTCTACACTATATACTACTTCGAAAACTGAAAAAATAAAAAAAATAAAAATATATATTATATGAAGATGATGATGAGTAGAATAGCTGGTCGCATCGAGCAACCTAGCAACTTCCTAAAAGCCCACGCCAATGCCAAACCTCGGGGAAGAAGGGAATGAAAAAAGCTGCAGGCTAGTAAAAGGTCCGAAAAATCCAACTCGAATTGATTTTAGCTCAAAAGTTAAAAAGTTGAAATGAGACGATAACGATTATTTATAATAAAAATAAATTTATTTTAATAAAAAATAATTATTTTTATTGAAAACAATTAATTACAAATAAATAATTTTGAAGAAAACAAAAAAATCACTACTTTGTTAACAAAAATCTATACAAACTTGCTCGATACGTCTGGATTGAAAAAGAAGTGATCATGGTTATATTTTTGTTTTTATGAGACGACTGAACACGACCTTACGTCAACTTTCATATTACTTATAAATGCCATTAATATATATATATATATATATATATGTATGTATGTATATTGACTCGGCCATCTGGCCTAATTAAGTTTCGACCACCAATGCATGCATCCGGATCACTGTCGATCACATCCTATTCTTATACAATTAAGCAAGACTTTTTATTTTATTATAAACGTCCATTTATAGGGTTTCTTTTCTCAAATATTAAATATTTCTAATATAATCTAAACTGAATATGAAAAGCTTAGGAGTAGAAATTAGAAATATCTCAAAAACAAATCACAAGCATGTTACGTTCGAAGTATTAATAAGTAATTAATTATCTCTGATCAGACAGTTTATTACCGAATACATTTGATTTGTAAAAAATGATATTATAACGCTCCTACTCAATGATCAGAAGGTACTATAAATTCATTAAAGAGAAAAATTTAAAATAGGTAATGGTGTAAATTAAAAGTTTACACCCTCGAATGAAAATAGAACACTTGTGAAATTTATATGGTTTACGATGAGTGCGCATCTTGAATATTATCCTACTCTCAAATCCGTCAGTCCCCTCCCACTCCCTTTCAATTTCTTCCTCTCTCATCCCCTCGCACTAGATGAACAAGCTCAAACACCAATGAACTTCATAAGGATTTCAGGAAAAAAAATACTTCAGACAAGAAAAGAAAAACATAAACATTATCAACTTTTCAGAGAATATCCAATAACACCATACATCGCAGAAGATGACATAAAGTGAGGAAGTTTGAAAAAAAAAATAATGAAACTCCCATACCCCAACTTTCAATTTGGCTGTTACGAAATTGATGAAAAAGAATAGAAATTTTTCGGTCTGAACTCCTTATCAACGTAACTATTTAAAACCACACTTAACACCACAAAAATAAATATATAAAAAATACACCCAATCAAATAGTTTAAAAAATTCATCTAGAGATAAATGCACGAAAAAATCATATAGAGATTATACAAAGAGTGAGAGTTCAGAAGAGGGGGGGGGGGGGAGAGAGAGAGAGAGAGAGAGAGAGATGAGAGAGGGATACAGGTGGGGGAGGGAACGCGAGTGAGGGGAGAAACTCTAACGTGCCAAGCAACTATTGGGTGATGTAAAATCCTTATTTACACCACATCCCACTCCCAGGCGGACCCTTAACTTCATTAAAAGAATTAATACTAATTAATTTAGTAGCGGCAGAAACACATCGTACGTGAGCCAAGCTAGCTGGGTCCAAGCTTCCCTAATATATATATGTGGTAGGACCGTAGGATATGTTCGAACATTAAATTAGCTACGCCCCCACGTACTATCATGTGTTGCTGTCGCCTACTAGAAGAGACTAAACCATCGGTGTCTGCTTCTTCCAATTCTGATGGTCAAGAGTTTCAATAAATACGCATTTAAAGCACCTCTTATCAAAGGTTGGAATCGTTCAATCAGCTTCATTAATGAGGTGGTTGATCACAGCTTTTTGGTTGAATTTTAGAAAAGTGTAGATATTCAACGAGTCATAAATGATAGATTTTGAATCTTTGAAAAATACTGAATTTGTATCCAAACGGTTAACAGAAGCACTCTTTTTAATGAGGTGAATTTTTATCAAAAATTTTTTTAGATTCAATTACATGATTTATCTTTAATAGCAATGATTTATAAAAGAAGAGAAAAAATTAGCTCCAATATAGGAGAAAGTTTTAACTGTAAACGTGGATGGGGAAGGAGTAGGTTGGGAAAAATTTCTCAAAATAAGAGTTAACATGGATATGATCACTAAACCTATCTCCCGTGGAAAGTTAGTTAGTATATTGAAGGCAAAATGAGCTGGGTGGAATTCAAATATAAAAGGTTACCTTTATTTTGTTTTAACTGTGGGCTTATCAAACATGTTGATAGAATTTGTAGAGAGAGGAAAACAAGAATTTATAACTCAAGCTGAACAATCTCAATATGACCAATGATTAAGAGCCACAGCTGTCAATTTATTTAATAATGGAAACAAGAGACAAGGGGGGAGAGGAAACAAGACTCAGATACTTAATCAAGGCCATGAGGAGGGTTCTGGTAAAAATGAAATACTTATTATCCAGGGTACTCAAGTAAACCAAGAAGATGATCCTTTAGAAGCTGGTCAAGTGCAGCAACTTGGTAACAATAACTTATCTAGAGGAGCTTATGATAAAGGAAAACAAATAGTTGAATGGGATGGTGATAGTGAAAAACAAATGGATAAATCTTCAATTGAGGGAAATCAGAGTGATGAGACTCAGGATGGGAAGCAGTACATAATCAATAATCCTAACCAAAGTCTTCAAGAAACTCAGAAGGCTGCTAATACAAGTCATATGCAGATAAAGGAAGAGGTATCGATACATTACCAGTGTAGAGTGTGGAGGTGATACAGAAGCCATTGGGATGGAAAAGAAGGGCTAGAATCATAAATTTACCAATGACGGATGAGATGGACAGTGAAATCACTAATAGAGTAGAAACAAGAGGAAGGAAAAGAGACAATGAAATGATAGACAGTGATAGCCAAGAAAATATCAAACAAAAAACTGAAAGAAGGGCTCGATCCTGAAAGGAGCAAGACTTAGGAATTAAAGGTGGAGTCTGCTCTAACATCAATGAAGTGCATAGCATGGAATTGTCGAGGACTTGGGAACCCTCAAACAGTTCAAGAGCTTCATTTTTTAGTGAAGCAAAAGTGTCCAGAAATTATCTTCCCCGTGGAAACAAAGTGCTCGAGAGAGAGGATTGAAAAAATCAGAAATGGAATAGGATATGATAGATGTTTTACAATCAATGCCAAAGGATGTAGTGGAGGGTTGGCAATGGTGTGGAAATCAGCTTGTGATATAGAAGTTGAAACCTATACCAATTATAACATTTCTGTTAATGTGATTGATGTTAAAACTGGGAAGGCTTGGACTTTAACAGGATTCTATGGTAACACAGTTACAACAAAAAGAGAAGGCAGTTGGCAATTACTCAGAATTTTACAACCTTTAGATCATAGGCCATGGTTGTGTTTGGGAGATTTCAACGAGATACTTCACCAAAATGAAAAATGGGGAGGTCCACAAAGAGCTTTTACTCAAATGCAAGGGTTCAGACAAGTTTTGCAAGATACTGATTTGAGTGATATGGGGTATAGTGGCCTCAAGTATACATGGTCTAATAGAAGAGACTGTTCAGATTTCACCAACGAAAGATTAGACAGAGTATGTGCTAACACTGAATGCATGAATATATTTCAAGAAATTTCAGTTAATGCACTGGCAACATGCTCCTCAGATCATAATCCTATCCTAGCAACAATGAATAATCAGCTGCAGCCTCCTAGAAGAAGAGAAATATTGTTCATAAATGAATACAGTTGGGTCTAAGCAATGAATGTAAACAACTGATTTTCAGCTAAATGGAAGCATTAGGACAGAAATGATAGCTCAATAGTAGGCTTCTCAAACAACTTCAAAGATTGCAAAGCACAGTTACTCAACTGGAACAAGAAACAAAAGAAAGAATCAACAGAATCAATTACAAGCATGATGGGACAAGTATCATAGTTACAAGACAGGAACCAAGGATCAGATCAGCAAGTAATCAAACAACTTCAGAGGCAAATTAATTTAAGTATGGAACAAGAGGAAGTGGGTGGAAGCAAAGATCAAAGCAAAGATGGCTTAAAGAGAGGGACAGAAACACAAGTTATTTTCATAAATGTGCTACTCAGAGGCGCAAGACTAACACAATTCACAGAATCAGTGATGGAGAAGGCCATCCTTTTACCTCACCAAAAGTGATAGAGCAAACTTTTCATAAGTTCTTCATAGATCTGTATGCTACTTCTAATCCACTGGGACAAGCTCAATGTGTTGAATCCATGCCACTTCTTATCACAGAGGAAATGAATAATAAATTGCTCAGAAATTTTGACTATTTAGAAATACAAGAGGTTGTCTTGAGCAGGCTTCCTATGAGTTCCCTATGACCAGATGGCTTTTCAGCTAGTTTTTTTCAACAACATTGGGAAACTCTAGATAAAGAACCAATAGCTAGGATAGTTCCATCAATGAAACTCACATAGTCTTAATCCCAAAGGTAAAAAATACCTCAATAGTTTCTAAATTCAGACCAATAAGCCTATGCAATGTGATGTATAAGGTGATGGCAAAGATTTTTGCCAACAGAATGAAGAAAATACTGCCAATAATCATTTCACCAAATCAGAGTGCATTTGTACAAGGTAGACTTATAGCAGATAATGTAATTGTAGCATTTGAAGCATTGCATTCAATGAAGTGTAGAATGAAAGGGTCTAAAGGTTATATGGCTCTAAAGATGGATATAAGTAAAGCATATGATAGATTGGAGTGATCTTTTATTGAAATTACAATGGAAAAGATGAGATTCAACAGAAGATGGATTGATCTAATAATCAAATGTGTATCGACAGTGTCATACTCATTGTTAATCAATAGAATCCCACAACCAGCTTTCATACCAACTCCAGGTATTAGACAGGGTGATCCTTTATCACCCTGTCTATTCATCATATTCTCAGAGGCACTAACTCAAATGCTTAATAAAGCTGAAAGAACAAAGCTGCTATATAGCCTCCCAATAGGTAGAAGGAAAATACAAATCAGTCATTTGTTCTTTGCAGATGATTGCTAAATTTTTTGTCAAGTTACAAATATGGAATGGAGGAGGAGGATGGAGCGTATAGGTCAACATGAGGCAGCAACAGGTCATAAATTAAACAAAGACAAGTCTGCTATATTTTTCAGTAAAAGCACTAACTCATAAATGAGGGACAACATCACTAGCATAGCAAGAGTCAGAACAACAAATTCTTACGAGAAATACCTTGGTCTTCTAGCATTGATAGGCAGATCAAGGAATAAAGAATTCAAAGCAATTCTTGACAAAATCAGTGCAAAAATGGAGTACTGGAAATAGAAACTTCTATCACAAGCAGTGAGAGAGGTCATGTTGAAAGCTATTATTCAAGCCATTCCCTCTTATGCTATGGGAGTTTTTAAACTTCCTAAAGCTTTGCTGAAACAAATGAACAAGATGATGAGAGGATATTGGAGGGTTCAAGCAAACCAAGAAAGGAAATTGAATTGGTTAAGCTGGGATCAAATGGGGAAATCCAAAGATAAAGGAGGACTTGGTTTCAGAGAGTTTGAAAATTTTAATATTGCTTTGTTAGCAAAGCAAGACTGGAGGATTCTACATATCCAAACTCTCTTGCTTCTCAAGTTTTATAGCTCAAATATCTCCCTAGATTTGATTTTTTATCTGCTAAAATGGAAAGCAATCCTTCATTTATATGGAGGAGTATACTAGCTGCTAGAGATTTACTTAAAGAGGGAATTAGTTGGAGAATAGGCAATGGGAAATCAGTAAGAATCTGGTATGACTCATGGCTGCATCAACCTTCATCTTACAAACCCCAAAGTGGTAGAAACATATTGGGGACTGAGGCCAAAGTGGAGCTACTCATTCAGCCAGAAACCAAGGACGGGAACATTTCTTTAATTCAAGCAGTTTTCAACAAAGAAGAAGTACAACTTTTCAGACAAATTCCAATCAGTCAAAGCAATCAGCAAGATAAACTAATTTGGAGAAATAATGCAGATGGGAACATCACAGTAAGGAGTGCATACCATTTACTAGGGGAGATGCAGGACAAAATTAAAGGATAGAATTCCTTCAACAATGAATACAGAGAAGGCTGGACCAAAATATGGAAACTCGACATACCTCTAGCAACAAAGAATTTTCTTTGGAGAGCTTGCAGAAATATTCTACCCACCAAGCTCAATTTGCACAAAAGGAAGATCTTGGATGACCCCCATTGCCCTATGTGTCTCAAGGAGCCAGAAACTATTGAACATGTCCTCTGGGAATGCGTATCAGCCAATGTTCTAGGAAAATTCAGAAGAGTATGTGCTGCTATAAGAATGTAAAGGAGCTGCTGCAAGATATGTACAACAAACTCGACATGGAAGAAATGAAGGAACTATCATTAACACTCTGGAATTTATGGTGGAGAAGGAATGAGTTTGTGTTCAAGAATCTTGGCATAGATCCTAAAACAGTGCTGTACAAAGTAAATCAGATGAGGTTGGATATAAATTATGTACAATCGAGACAAGAGGAGAACAATGTAGCAGACAATAGAAGGTTAGTAACTTGGGAAACTCCTCCTCAAGGCTTTTGTAAAATCAACTGGGATGTAGCAGTTGATAAAAGATAATGTGTAATAGGAATAGGTGTTGCCGTGAGAGATGAAGAAGGCAACTTTTTGGCAACCTTGAGGAAAAAATAGGCATCAATACCTAACCCTCTATTAGTAGAGGCAATTGTAGCCTACACAGCAGTCAACTTTGGCCTTGAATTGGGTATGAGAATGGTGATCCTAGAAGGAGACTAAAAAATAGTTGTTGATGATCTCAAGTTGAACAAGTAGAAAATGGAGTTATTTTGGGATGCTTAGTTCTGATACTTAAGAGAAAATAAGTAACTTTGAAGCATGCACAGTTTATCATGTTCACCGAATATAGGCGAGGACGACAAGTGAGATGTGTTGAGAGAGAGATTCGTGTTCCATGTCGGTCGTGAACCGAGAGAGAGAGGGAGAGAGAGAGGAAGGGAGAGAGCTGAGGGAGTCTGACAACTGGTTTGGTTACACAAAACTAAACTATCTCATCTCATATAATCATTACAAATTTCTCAAACTCTTATACAAAATATAATAAACAATTCAACTTTTTCAATTTTCAAAATAAAAATAATATTAAAACATAATATTATAACAATGTTTTATTCTACTTTTAACAAAACATCTCATCTCATCAGAACTACATAACCAAATGAGAGATGGGAGTCGAGAAGGAGGTGAATTTACGCATTAAACAAAATGATGTCGTTTTAGGGAGAGCAACATTGTTTTGTTTAATGCAGAATGAGCCCACGCTCGGTCCTTCCCCTCCACCCATAGGGGTGGCCATATTTGGGCGAATTGTCCTGCCACCTCCCCACCGTGGTGGAGGCTGGGCGGCGAAGCAGGGGGTGGGGCCCTGTTGCCTTCCCCTATCTATCACTAACTAAATAAATATTACTAAGACTTCATGTTGGTCTACGAGTATCAAAATCTTCATAATTAACAAATTAATATATATATATATATATATCTTTAAACATATAAAATTCATTTACCCTAACTTTCATACTTATCTACGATTTGCATTTCTAAATTGACTCTTTGGTTATGGAGTTTGATTTGTTTTGTCAGCAAGAAAAGTGCATACAGATTGTTCGCTCTACTGTTGTTGGAGCGAAGCTTTAGCAGTGAATTCGCTTTAGGTATGATCGATAGTTGGGTCAAGTGAATCTCGGACAGAGAGTTTGCTCGAAGATTGCTCGATGGTGAGTTCAAGTGAACTTTGGACAAAGAGTTCAATCGAGGCCCACTCAATAGTCCACTCGGGCCATTTTTGGATTAGTTGTTCGCTCAAGGCGTGCTTGACACTCCGCTCGAGTAAATAACCCAGTTTGGCCGCATTAGGGTTTCTTGGCGCCATTTGCTTTATATATGTTTTGGAAAAAAAAACGTATCAGTTTGAGAAAAACATAGAGGAACGATGTGTGAGAGCATTTGTGAGAGAGAAAAGCCTTAGAGAGAGCGTTGAGATTGTGTGAGTATAGTGTTGCTCTTGTAACTCTTGGTATGATTGTAATCTCCTATGAATAAATTACCCTGCATCTCTATGGACGTAGGCGCATTGCCGAACTATGTTAAATATTGTGTGTGTCGTGTGCGCGCACTTTTGACTCCTATGTTTCCACATTTATTTCACTGTCTGTCTTGATGTCGTTGTGTGTGGGTGTCGTTGCTTCGGTGTTTCTATAACAATTGGTATCAGAGCTCCAAGGTTCTTGGGGTTCAGGTCTGAATGATGTTTGGAGAAGACGTGACAGTTGGAATTGACAGTTGCATGGCAAAGATTTTGGTTATTAGAGGATGCAAATCGAGAATCATCTCTATAGAAAAAGGCTACACCTTCCTCTATTGGGAAATAAGTAGGAAAGCATGGTTGAAGCTATGTGGAATCTATTAGATCAATAGGTTTTGGAGGTTATTCAGCTCACCTTGTCTAGATCAGTGGCGCACAACGTTATAAAGGAGAGAACCACATCAGATCTCATGGAAGCTTTGTCAAGTATGTATGAAAAGCCGTCGATGAATGAAAATGTGCATCTGATGAAGAAATTGTTCAAAATGAGAATGTGACAAGGTATATCTGTAGCCAATATTTAAATGACTTTAATACTATCACAAATCAATTGTCCTCAGTCGAGATTGAGTTTGATGATGAGATTAGAGCGTTGATTTTGTTGGCATCATTGCCAAATAGTTAGGAGGCCATGATGATGGCGGTAAGTAATTCAACCGACAAGATGAAATTGAGTTACGATGATCTAGGTGACATGATTCTTGCTAAGGAGGTACAGAGAATGACTCTGGGGAGTTTTCTGGTACTGGTTTGGCCTTGAGTGTTGACGATTGGGGCAAAAAATCATTTGTTGGAGTTGTGACAAGCTGAGCCACATCAAAAGAGGCTACCAGAATTAGGAAGTATTGTGGATGACGCTGTGAAAGCGGTGGCTAAAGAAATATAGGACATTTTATTTCTTGCAGTACACAGTCTGGTTGATGTTTGGGGGATGGATTTAGGGCTTCGTTCCATAGCACCTCACATCTAGAAATGATGTAGAACTATGTTGCTGGTATTTTTGGACGATGTACATGACTCATGGAGAGACACTAGATGTAGCGGGAGTAGTTGATGTGCACATCACACTTCAGAATAAGAGTGTGTTGACTTTGCAGCAAGTCAATCACGTTTTGGATCTGAAGAAAAACCTTATCTCTATGGAAGAACTTAACAACACCGATCATATAGTGTCATTTCCTGGGAGCGTGGAAGGTCACGAAGGGTGCGCTGGTCTTGGCGTATGGTAAGAAATCTAACACTTTGTATTTGACATTAGAGTCTAGTGATGTGCAGGTAAATGCAAATTTGTAGTAAAGTAGGCTTGAAACAAGATGGGGAAGCAAAAGGGATTCAGTTTTGTAGTTCCCCATGTAACCCTGAGGAAATATCTCGAGACCACAGTGCGGAATAAAGGTGTGAGAGACGGGAATAGAGCGTCTGGTGTTGGTTAAGGAGGCTAGAGAATACCTGGTCATGTACATGCCAGGCATGAAGCTGGGCATCACTTGTTATGAAGTCACATGCACGGTCATTAGCCATGATGTGAATATGGTGCATACCTTAATGTTAAAATGAATGTGCGGATGGTCCATAGGGGAGACCATAGTGCATACCTTAATGTTAAAACGAATGTTTACAAAACATTAAAAAATGTGATTTTCGGGTGCGTAGTATTTTGTGTGAGATTTGGGAATGTGCTTGAAATTTTATAAATTTGTAAACGTCATAATTCTCTGAATTTCCCATTTTTGAGTAACTTCATATTTTCCCACATGCTTGTATTTTGGGTGTTAATTTTGGTTTCACTTACTAAGATTTTGTGAAATCTCACTTTGGTGTCCCCACTTATGGTTTCGTTCTACAGAACTGTAGACTTTGATGGAGAGGATGGGTACGAGTACGAAGGTCCGGCTCCGATTGAGGATGTCATGATTTGGGGCCCTTTTCCCTTTTTCCCTTTCGTTTAAGTGTTGTTATTTGACTTAACTTATTCGGATGATAGTAATATTTTTATGCCAAAACATGGTAGACTTTTTGGCTTATGGATATTTGCTTGGTGATGTAGCTTTAATTTCTGGTACTGTTAGAATTAATGACTGTCCTTTTATTTTTATGTTGCGAATTAATTGCATAATATCGTATTGCATGTATGCACACACTTGACGTTAGTATGCACCAGGGGTGTGACCCTTGAGGCCGACATCTTGGCGCGATGGATTCTGCCAAAACACAAGCAGGGGTTGAGGACGCCACAAGTGGTATCAAAGCTTTTACCGCTCTGGGTAAATCCATAAATCACTCAAGTACAGTACCATAATTCTAGGTTCTAATCTTTGTATGATAGGCTTGAAAATCTTGTGTAGTTAGACTTGGAGTTTTAGTAAAGTTGGCTGGAATTTTAGTATGATAGGTACGAACCTTTAGTATAGTAGGCTAAAACTTTAGCAATTAGGTTTGAATTTGAATTATCGAAGCTTGAAGGGAAACGGCATGGTCTAGGTGATCTCCTTGGGGCAAAGATAGAAGTGATGAGTTGATAAAGGTAACAACTTCTAATAGCTAGGATAATTAAGGTTTTAGATTCTGCCGAATTTATGAAATGAGATATATTAAACTTGAGGTTGTAGATTTTGTAGACTTTAATACATGAGTTAATTCAATATGAGGATTTAGATTTTTGCAAACTTTAAGAAATATTTTGATAATGTTTGAGGTTTTAGAATCTGCAACCTTTAAGACACAATTTTTCTTAGATTTGAGGTTATCGATTTTGCAGACTTAAGAAAATTATTCAAAATTATTCTCATCAAATTTAAGGTTTTAGAGTTGCAGGCTATAAGGAATGACTCCTAATAATATTTGAGATTTTAGGTTTTGCAAACATGGTATGCAAGTTTGATCAAATATGAAGATAATCGAGTCTGCAACCATTAGGACAGGAGATATAAAGGTGTCGATTCTTCAGAATTTCAAAAATGATTCTATCTTATATAAAGTTATAGATGGTGCAAACTTTAGGAAGTATTTTTGTCGACTATAAGGATAAAAGTCCAGCAGATTGATGGGAATGATATTTTTGTGATGGTGTAGGATGTGTTCAAGTTAGATTGAGAGTAGGATTGGGCGGACCTGTTTGTATCATAGGAAATTTTCAGTTATGACTTGGTGGACTTCAGTGGTGTTTGATATTGAGTCTAGTTTCCACTAGAATAAATGCTAGTTGGAATTGAGGTGACGAGCTTTTAAGTCTATGTTTTTGGGTGGATGTTTATAGGTGCTCATTATGGCTGGTCGAGATGGTTTCAAACCTTTTGGAGCGCATTGCTTATTTAAGATGAGAAGCATGTGCCTTCGATTAGATAGGTACAACTTGGATGAAGTCTGGGTATGAGGATACTATTGCCTTAGAGCTTATCATTAGTATATGTGTTGGCATGTGCAGGAGAGGACAAAATAATCAAAACTTTCTCCACCACGAATGCTTTAAGTATCGTTATCCATGGAAATTCACTCTTAATTGTTATTGACATGACTCTTCCCAAATACTCAGATCTCCCTACACTCATATTTATTACATTCTCAAAAAAGGTCCTCCCATGAATTCTTTGCACAATGGTCCTTATGGCATGACTTTCTTGTTTTCAAGTTTCTTAAATACTTGAAATTCTTTGTACAAATTTCTAGGTCCTCATTCTTGAAATTCTTTTGGAGATTGATATGAAGGGAAATCACCATTTTTATAAAAAATTTTGAGTTGGACTTTGGAAAAAAAAAAAGCCAAAGTCTATTAACTTTATCTATAGATTTTTGAGAACTCAACCTTCTTGTCCAACTTAATGAAATCCTTCTTGTGACTTTGTACTTTGAAAGAAAGTTTTGGATCTATTTATGACAAATTGTTAGAATTTTAATTTCCTTGTACTTTTGTCAAAAAGTTTTCAATGGAAGAACCAACCTTGAACCCAACTACCTGGTTGCGACTTTCTCATTTCTGTTGCAAATCAAATTATTTCCTAAGTCACTTGGCGAAGCAGACCTTTTGTGATTAATTGTGACTTCATTCATTAGATTAATTTTCTCATCGATAGGAAGCATACAAGTAAATCCCCAACTTTTTATGCCTTGTTTGGTTTAAACCTGCAACTTTCTAACTACCTAACCCTATCCACCGCATGGGCTTCACTTAGCGTACGAGTTTCTAAGTGCTTTGATCACTCCAAATAAAATTGATGGAAAGGATGTCTTGGGTAGACTCTTTTAGATCACCCTTTTTGTGTTAAAGCCTTACCCATTGATATGATGATATTTGTTTTATGTAGTTTCAAGGAGTATTATTTTTGTTTAAGGATCTGAGGGACAATCTAGAAAGACGGTAATAATTCATGCTTTTGGGAGACAAGTCTATTATCCTATCCAAGTGTGCGAAGAATTTTCTTAGTAGGTGTTGATCTAGTTTAGACTTGAGGGTGATACATATAGAGGTGTTACCTCTAGGCTTTTTGGTGAAGTTAATAGTGTGCACAGCAAAAGTGTGATACTTAGTAATATAATGGTTGAGAGTCAATTTTCCTGATGATCTTTGAGGAGTAAGTTGTGACTTGAGATCACATAGGCATTTAAATTTAAAAACTATATAGTCTATGGTAGGTTGATCATGTTGCAATGAAAACATTTGGTTATTAATGATTGAGTTTATGAGGAACTGACAGGCGACCAAGTGAGTGCAAACAGAGGCAGTGAAGTTGGTGAAAGCAAGCTCATTAGACCAAAGATCATTCAGGAGATGGAGCAGGTCATAATCATACGAGACAAGATGGCAGCAACTCAAAGCCATCATAAGAGTTATGCTGATACAAGGAGAAGAGACTTATCGTTTGGAGAAGGGAATTAGGTATACCTCAAAGTATCGCACATGAAAGGAGTCAAACAATTTTGAAAGAAAGGAAAGGTCAGTTCGAAATATGTTGGGCCATTCCAAATAATGGAAAAGATTATCCCCATGGCATACAGGATTGCATTGCCTGGATATTTTGGAGAAGTGCACGATGTATTTCACGTCTCCTCTTTAAGGAAGAGCTTTGGACAACAAGAACCTTTTATAATCAATCCTAGTAGCATTCAACTTCAGCCTAACCTTACGTATGAAGAAGCACTGATGCAGATTGTAGATTGGCAGGAACAGAAACTGAGGTCCAAGACAATACCTCTAGTGAAGGTTTCGTGGTGAGATCCAGTTGCTCAAGTTTACACCTGGGAGAAATAAGTTGATATGAGAGAGCAATACCCATACTTGTTTGGGTATTGGTAATTGTGTTTATTGTGTCAGGCAAGTATTGAGTTGTATCTCGTAAATTGTTATATTGAAGTTCTTAATTAAAGTAGTTTGACAATTTCGAGGAAGAAAATCTTTTCAATGGGCAAGGGATGTGAAGCCCATGTTTTATTTAGCCATTTGATGTTTGTAATGTGAAACCCGTGGTCTGGGTTTACTATTTGTTATTTGGGTGTGTGTGCACTGAAGGCCTAGCCTATGTGTGCACTGAAGGCCTGGCCATGGCATTCTATCCCTCTATAACCGATGACCTTCCCTCTGCCCGTGACCCTGCATCACCACCACCATCCGCCACTACTGTCCAACCCGAGATTGGGCAGGTAAGCCCTTGCTCCCTTCTTCTTCGGTTTTCCCAATCTCGCACACCCTTTCTGTCCTCCTTTCCCTCTGTGTTGTGCCTTCCGTCATCGTCGCCCACCATGCCATGACCCCACACCTTGTTGGTAAGCATCTATCGGCCCCCTCTTCCTCACTTCTCATTCGTATCTCACACACACTCTCTCCAGCATTCTCTTTCTTGCATGTAGAAAGTGTTGAGGTAAATTTTTAGTTTGAATGGTATATGTAGAGACAGGAAATTTTATCACTAATAAAAGATCCATTAGAACATTTACTAAATCGTTCAATCATTAAAAAAAAGAAACTTTTGAACTGTATATGTAGAAATAATCAAACGATTTATTAAACTATTTGAACGTCAAGGAGTTATAGTTTGAAAATGGGTAGTGACCGTTTGATTAGTATTAATCGGTGTTCAAACATAAAATAAAAGATTCGAACGGAAATTATGTCGGGATCGATTAATTGCAGAAATCTTTGCCGGGAATGTAAATACGTTCAAAGACTTATACATTATGTTCGAACAATGCCAGAAGTTTTACAAATTTTGATGGCAAAACAATACCTTACTTAATTATGGAAAAATGTTTAATTTATACAAAATATATTTATAATTTTAATCAATAATTAGTTTAGAAAAGAAAAAGACGATTCATAATTAAATTAGTTTTACAACACACAAAATATTGTTCATAACAAAAACAAAAATAATGCAAATAAATAATATACACTACTACCCCAACTCTTTTACCACATCGTCTATTCTAGCTAGGCTTGGCACTAGCTATGTTAGCCAAGTACTGATCGTCACCTGAGTCTTAGAGATGCTAGCAATCTCTGTACGTAAGTAAAAAATGGCACTTTGGATCTCCGTAGGCATTGCATCAATCACCTATGTTGTCTTTGCGCAGAACTATGCACGTACTACATCTGCAATCTCCTCAGAAATAGCAATGCATGATGCGTCCTGTGTAGATGTCTCACCCGATACACCATGATCTCTCGAGTGTTCATCTCCCTGAGTCTCGATAGGCTCTGTAATGGGAGTGCAAAGGAGAAATCTCGAGTGTCTCGTGCTGCATGACAAGGTCGAGGATTTGATTGGTCCAATCGGCTCTTGAACACGCTCAACAAGAGCGGGCAGGACCCTCGCAGCTAACAAAAATTGTGTGATCAAGACCTCAAATGGCAATATATATGTCATAATGTAGTGGGCCTCTGAGTGACGAGTAGCATAAACCTTGCTCGATCCATGCCAGCCACAGCCTTATGTAATATATATATATGTATATATAAATTGCCCTGAGATAGAGAGCCACTTGAAGTAAACTGTCATTATTTTTTAATTAATATTGCAATCTCCTTAAAAAAATAAGATTATAAATTATTTGGTAATTTTTCAATTTTAATGATCCTATTCACATGCTCAAAGAATATGAACTAAATGATATAAATTAGAAACATGAAGAGAAGTTCCCGAAATGGCTTGAATAATGGGTAATGACGTTATAGATGTGAGTTTGAATTACCATATTAATATTATAATTGTTTATTTATTGTATGTTTATGCTTTCTTCAATATTTAGATTGTACAAATGCATTTGAGTAATCCAAACGATATCTCGGACGAACTGTATGCATTGGTGTGTGGCCCATCGAGACACGCAACTCAATATTCTGTATTTCTCGCAGAAGTAGGTATTACACAATGCAACGAGAACATTATAGAAAAATACAAAATAGTGATGTCCTAGACAAAGGAAGTCATGATGGATAAAACATTTATTTCTATGGGGTTATTGCCAATATAATTAGCTTGAAATATTTGGGGAGCATGTGGTATATCTATTTAAGTGTGATTGGTGGGATTAAGCAATCCTTGAAGGGAAGTGCATGATGATGAATATTTCTTGAGTATTAATACATCGCAAAAATGGTATGATGATTATCGTTTTGTTTTGGCTTTTCAAGTATCTCAAGTATTCTACTTAGATGATCCTGAGTTAGGAAATCAATGGTGAGTGGTACAAAAGTTTTCTTCGAGAAATATATATGATGTTATCCCCAAGGTAGAGGGACAAGACGAAGAAGAAGATGATCTCTATACTCAAGAAGCATACCATGAGAGTTAACCTATCTTTAACTTGTTTGTGGATTTGAGCCAGTATGAAATGATTCCATTACATAGAAAAGATATTGGGGTTAAAATTGTTGACACGACAGTTGAGGAAAATGTTGACTAATCTGAAGTATCTACAGATGATGAGGGTGAATGGTCAACTAAAATTGGTACGGATGATTGTCCCTTTTTGTTCACACGACACTTTATGACAAATCTCTTATGTGATGAATATATCAGCGCTTTAAAATGATACCACCGAAGAGGAAGAAAGGTTGCGTCCCATCTCCACTCGTTCCTAACTCTCCATCTGACTCACCACTCTAGATTAACTCTCTAGAACAAGGTAAAATTTTGATAATAATTTTGTTCAATTAAGGTAAATCATACTATCACAAGGTCATGTCCTACTTAGTCTCTCTTACCGCTACTAGACAACCTTTGAATGACCTTGAGTACACTTACTACCTCTTAGGAGGCCTTGACTCATCTTATGAGTCCCTTGTTACCTTCATCCTCACCCGTGTGGATCCCATGCCTGCAGATGAGATTTACGACCATCTTCTTACTCATGAGATGCGCCTTCAACAATAGCAATCGATCATAGATATGGTTATTGGCTCTGCCAATGTTGTCACTCGTGGTGACTCCTCTCGTGGTGGCTTCAACTCCCATCCACCACAACATTAGCAATACCGTGGACATGGGCATGGCCGCCAATCTCAGTCACGCCCAACCTGCCAACTTTGCGGTCGCCTTGGCCATCTTGCTCCTGCTTGCTATCATTGTTTTGACAACAACTACCAAGGGACTCTACCCCCATGCAAGCCTTTGCTTCCTCTCCTTCGGCTCCATCGGATCAAGCATGGTATATTGACTCCGGCTGCACCAACCATGTCACTCATGACCTGCAAAATTTAACTATCCACTCTGAACCATATTTGGGATCTGATCAAATCCAAGTGGAAGACGGTACAGGTTTATCTATTTCTCATGTTGGCTTCTTCTAAGACTTTGTGCCTTAGCAATGTACTTCATGTGCCCAACATAAAAAATAATTTGGTTTTGGTTTCTTACTTTACTCGTGATAACAATGTTTTCATTGAATTTCACTCTAATTATTTTTATGTGAAGGACGAGCTCACGCGGAAAACACTGCACCACGGTAGGACTAGGGGTGGCCTCTATCTGCTCACCCTCTCCCCCTCCTTCAACGGCTCCTTCCATGCATTATCTTCTGTCCGTGTTCCTTTAGACGTGTTACATTCCTGTCTCAGCCATGTCTCCTACACCACTATGAAGCGTCTTGTCTCTCAACTCAACCTGCCCATCTCGTCAAATAAAGTGCCTACTATATGCTCCGCATGCCAACAAGGCAAAAGTCATCGATTGCCCTTTCCTATGTCCTCTTCAGTGTCTTCTTCTCCTTTGGAGCTTTTATTTGCCGATGTTTGGGGACCGGCTCCTGCTTTGTCATTTAATGGTTACAAATACTATGTTTCCATTGTAGATCATTTTAGTATATTTCTATGGATATTTCCTATGGTTAATAAATTCAATGTTCTTTTTATTTTTCTTACTTTCCAAAAACACGTTGAACACCAATTTAACTGTCAAACCAAATCTATCCAAATGGATGGAGGTGGTGAATTTCAACCTCTCCACAAGAACTTCATGCAAACTAGTATTCAACGTCATATCTCTTGCCCTTATACGTCTCCTCAAAATGGAACCATTGAACATCGTCATCGTCAAATAGTTGAGGTTGGACTCTCCCTCCTTTCACACGCTAATGTTCCCTCATCTCATTGGGACTCTACTTTTCAAATGGCTACCTATCTCATTAATCGTTTTCCTTGCACGTCCCTTAACTCTCTCTCCCCTTTTGAAAAATTATTTCACACTTCTCCTGATTACTCTCTTCTTCAGACCTTTGGTTGTGCGTGTTGGCCCTATTTTAGTCCATTTAGCAAACACAAAATGGACTTTCGCTCAAAGCTAGGTGTCTTCCTCAGCTACAATCCTCCGTTTCATCGAGGATTCAAGTGTCTCGATCCTCAGTCAAACTGTGTCTTCATCTCACGACACGTTTTGCTTGATGATCGCATGTTCCTGTATTCTAACTCACCGCCCAACAAGCCAAATTCAAATAACTCCAAACCAAATTCATCCTCTCCTTCTTCATCGCCATGGGTCCACCTACCTACCACATTATCCCTCACTCCTACACGTCCTTTTTTAGATAACTACAAGACAAATTTGAATTCCCATGGCTATCATTCCGTTAGCTACTCTCCAAATCACTCCAAGATAAATTCATCCTCATCCTCTCATAAGTTGGTTACCAAATCTTTCACCCACGTGGGACCATCTTCGAATTCTCCCTCTCATAATAATTTAGCCTTATCCTCACAGCCAGCTGCCTCCCTCTCTCTAGATCATTCAAAATTCAACTCACCCGTATCTCACTCTACCTCATCCATTACCAAGTCACTACCCCCTCCTAGTCTTGACATGGTGCTCCCACCCACTCCTCGGGCTCATCCAATGACCACACGCTCACAAGTTGGCATATCTAAACCGAAACAATTTTCTGATGGGACCATAAAAAGGCCTTGTTTAAGGAGAAAGCGAAGATTTTAGATGGGCCTACATGTTATACTGAGGTTGCAAAATACAAAGAGTGGAGCCATGCAATGGACCAAGAGTTCTCGGAACTCATGAAAAATGGCACTTGGTCTCGTGTCCCTCGATGTCTAGGTATGAATGTTGTGGAAAACAAGTGGGTGTTTCGGTCCAAACTCAACTCCGATGGGACTCTTAATCGGCGCAAAACTCGCCTTGTTGCCAAGGGATATCATCAACAACTAGGTATTGACTACTCTGACACCTTCAGTCCTGTAGTAAAACCTACCACCATCAAGGTGGTTCTCTCCCACGCTATCTCTCATGGCTGGCCTTTTTGCCAAATCGATGTGAACAATGCCTTCCTCCATGGCCTCCTATTCGATGAAGTTTACATGGCTCAATCGCCTGGTTATGTCCATCCAAAGCTTTCCAACCATGTTTGTCATTTGCACGAGGCAATCTATGGCCTGAAACAAGCACCTCGTGCCTAGTATTCTCGTCTTTATGATAAAGTTATCTCCCATGGTTTTTTGAATTCCAAATAGGATTCCTCTCTTTTTATTTATCATCAGGTTGGCGTTCTCCTATTAGTCCTTGTTTATGTTGATGACATTATCATCAATGGCTAACATGCAAGCTCTGTGGAATCTTTCATCCGAGCCATAAATCACAACTTTTCTCTCAAGGACCTTGGTGAACTCAATTATTTTTTGGAAGTGGAAGCTACCAAAGTTCCAGATGGCCTCTTTTTATCTCAGTGCCGATACATTTTTATTTATTTGAGAGAACAAAGATGTCTGAAGTCAAACCGGTCTCCTCGCCTATGTCTACATCCACCTCCCTCTCCAAGTATGACAACACAGCCTTTAATGATCCTCATCTATATCGAAGCATTATTGGCACCTTACAATATATGTCCCTAACGAGACCAGATATTTCCTTCGCCATCAGCAAAGTTTATCAATACATGCATCATCCCTCCATTTCTCATTGGGTGGCAGTCAAATGAATCCTGCGCTATCTCAAGAATACCATTGATCACGGTCTCCTTCTAAGATGTGGATCCACCTCTCAGCTCTCTATTTATCCCGATGCCAACAGGGCCAGTTGTGTCGATGATCGCAAATCCACAGGTGCCTACAGTGTTTTCCTCGACCCCAATCTTATCTCTTGGAGCTCCAAGAAACAACCTACAATTGCTAGATCCAGTACCGAGGCCGAATAAAAAGATGTCACCAATGCCACTGTCGAGTCCATTTGGGTTCAGTCCCCCTACGTGAGATGGGCATCTCTCTCTCTCATCCACCCACTCTTTGGTGTGATGATGTGGGTGCTACGTATGTCACGGCGAATCCGTTGTTTCATGCTCGCATGAAGCATATCAAAATTGACTATTATTTTGTCCAAGAACAAGTTCAGTGCAAGGCATTAGACGTCCACTTCATCTCCAGCAAATATCAACTTGTCGATGTTCTCACAAAGCCGTTGCCTTCTCAACATTTTAGCTTTCTCAGGAGCAAGCTCAACGTCCTTCCAGTATCGTTCAACTTGAGGGGGGATATTGAACACTTAGAGTCCATCGGCTATCCATCACCACCAGCCTTATCATCTTAACATTATCCTAGGCTTGTGTAACTACTTTACATTTCATACTTATCTTATGTAAACTCTTGTAACAAACTTTTATATATATACAATACACGGCAGCTACTCTACATTATGGTAGAGTTGATTTTCCAGATTTAATTCTTTAATGATGACGTCATTTCTGAACTAGTGAGTCTTGGTACTTGGTACTCATCATCCATTGTCGCATTTTCTTAGCGGTTACAATCCAGGGCTCCTAAGGTTGAAAAGCATAACGAGAAGATTTTTGTACTCCAATGACTTGTTCAAGAGAATAAGGATTTGAAGTCCTTGCTAGGATCTTCATTTCGGTTGCCTATTCCCTTAGAGAAAAATAACATGCATATATATGAAGAGTCAAAGCATTTAAGAAATGAGGCTAAGAACCTCAAGTTTTTGTAAGTTATTTGGGATAATAAAAATATATCTATAGTATTCATCATGCATAATCTATCTTCTGGTAGGGGTTTTGGAGCTCTTTCTAATTCTTTTGTAATCACGCGCCATTCCTATTTGTCTTGTTTAGTTTGTAAGATACATTAAAGCACCAATTGCACTAAGATATGGTACTTCAGGACCAATAATTTTTTCATCTCCCACTCGATGTCGAAAATGGTCGTTTATTTCAAATCCATTTTTTAAATAAGTTGTAATTTTTGTGAGCTCTTCTGGAGTCCCATCGAGATTTATGTCATCTACATATACTACAATAATAGTGAATCCAAACTTTGACCTTTTAATGAAAACACATGGATAAATTGGATTATTCTCAAATCATTCTTTCAATAGATACTCACTAAGACGATTGTACCACAAGCGTCTTGATTGCTTCAGACCATATAGGGATTTTTGTAGCTTGATAGAATAATTACTTCGGGATTTTGAATTGCATGCTTCAAGCATTCAGGGATTTCCATATAAATGTCATTATGTATGATCTATATAAATATGTTGTAACTAAATCCATTAAATGCATATCCAAACTTTATATGACTATGAAGTTAATAAAAAATCTCAATGGAATTGCGCTCACTATAGGAGAATATGTTTCTTCATAATCAATACCAGGTTTCTGCGAGAAACTGTACAACAAGTTGTACTTTATATCTCACGATTTCATTTTCTTCATTACATTTGTGCACAAATACCCACTTATATCCAACAGACATCACACCTCTAAGTGTTTGAACTATAATTCCAAATATAACACACCCTTTCATGCACAATAAGGTGGAGTCTACATGGTCATCCACCAAATGCATGTATTTACAACAACTTGGATATTGTAGAAATTATAAACCACTCTTGCATGTTTAACAACATTCAATGAAAGGTCTAAACCAATACTCACCAAAAAAAAATCTCAACACATAGATCAAAGCCTCAAGAATAACAGATATGAAAATCAAAGCCATAGGGTTAAGTTTCAAAAACCAAAATCACAACCTAAGCCAAAACAGAAACTATTTGAATCCAATCAGTTTCTATCACTTTGTAATCATGCAAAACACTTTTATAAAAATAATAGCATGCTTTGAATCACTCATAAGTTACATATAAACATGTTAGCACTTTGCCATATCGACACCTACCCAATATTTCATAAAAATATCACAAAAATTTCAAAGTTTCATACAAACATCAAAATTTTCAACATCAAAACCTTTCCATTATCAAACCCAACTTTCATCGATCAAAACTCCAAGAAAATTTCACCAATACACACCTATGTAAACTATACTCAATATGAAACAAAATAGAAGAGGATTGAGCCATAGAAATTAACTTAGAAGGGCTGGAATGGAGCAAAACACCTGCCCATAAAGTTTCTCTCAACTCTCTCTCGATATGCTCTTGGAAAATTGAGGAAAATGGCTAAGTGTGGGAAACAAAATGCAGGGGGCTTGGTTATTGGAGGGATCTAACTTGAGTGGATCGATGAATGGCCCTTGGATGGGAGAGTGGCACCCAAAAAGGAGGAGGAAAAAGGGCTACACAACAATTGATTTTATGATACTGTTTTGGTCGAATGAATGGGGGCTATTGGCGTGGGGGGTTGTTTGACTTACTGGTAAGTGTGATTTTTATTACACTTTTGTTTATGAAAAATGTCATTTTTCCTTCAATACTATTGATTTTATTTTATTTCTATATATTTTTCTTTATTTTCTTGGATTTGAAGGAATGAGAAGATTTAGTGCGCAAGGAGAGCATTTTGGTACAAAAGAAGAGACTACAGATCCAGACCAATGAGAGGCAGCGAGATCTGAAGAGAGTCGAGGAGATTTAGGCGAGGAAACTCGCGACCAGAAGGCACAACCAGAATTTGCGACCAAAATTGGCGACAAGAGTTAGGCGATAAGCGAGAGTTTACCTCTTGGGTGGGAAGACTTGGCACAAGGCTCTAGAAGACTAGATTGGGCGACCAGTCTAAACGACCAACTTAAGCAACCAACCTAAATGACATCATAGGCAACAACTAGCAAAGGCAAGCAGCTTTACCGCTCAGTAGGTTGGCGAGAGGAGTCTCTCATCTCGATCAAGAACCTTACATCTTGGCCATTGGACGAGGAGACCAGTTATATTTAGTGCACATGGCATCTACCCGATGGGACCCTTCCGAGTTCAGCAATCAATCTGCTGACCACCAAATCCACCCGAACTCCGCAATTCAAACCGCATATCACTAAATCTTCCATTTTTTATAATCCCGTTATTCATGGGATAATTCCTTTTATGTTAACATTTATCTTTATAAACTATTTTCCAGATCTTTAGGCTAGATTGTAGCATCAATTATCTTGTTTCCGGATTTGAGTTTTGACATCTACTTAATCCCCTCTTGTAGGATGAATAGAGGAAGTCTGAGTTTGAGAGTCAAAATATTCCAAAGTTTATTCATTAAGCTTCTTTCGAGGAGGCAGATCTGGAGGGCAGAGGCGAGAGCCGCATGTTTCATCAACCGACTCCAATGAAGAACACTAGTTTTATTCTTTTTGTTTTCAATTTCATTATGAACTAATTTTATTTTCTAGAACTTTGATGTAGTCTAGCATTGAACACACAATTTACATTCTAAGTTATTTTATTTTTAATCTTTCAATGATTGAGTGTTTATTCCTTGTTCTTAATGCTTGCAATTTTCAAACTAATTATTATTCGATCTATTGAATTGTAATGAGACCGAGATGTGGTTTATCATTAAAGCTCTAGGATTTAGCACCATTAGTTGAGTGAAAGTAGATATACTTTACTGTGATTAGTGTGATTTTCAAGAAAAATCCAAAGAATATAATGAGTATCCATTAGTTAAATTCACGTAGAGATATGGAGTTATTAATTGGAGATATTTTTAGTATTGTTTGAGAGAAAATATTAAATAGTTAAGAGATTTTTATCATCAACTTGGGATAATTGAAATTCTATAACAAGGAAGAATAAATTGTGTGGGATTTGCTAGATAAAATCAAACGCTCTAAATTTATTCTTATTATCTTTAAAATCTTAATTTTAATGCTATTGTCTTCAGTTTAATTTAGATAGTCCATTCTTCAAATTTTGGTTTTCTAAATAGTAATTAATTTAGTAAATTTCAATATTCAATAGCATAATTATTCCATGTGGGTTTGATATCTGTTTTCTTTAAAACACTTTACTACTGTTACAATTATGTACACTTGTAGATATTTTATGCAAACACTTACCATCAAGCCATTTTTTGGGGCTAGTAATGAGGTGGCATAACACCCAAAGCATGACCTTGAAATTGAGAGGAAGCTTGCTCAAGAAGCTTTGCCAAAAGGGGTGGTTTCGGTGGGACTAAATAGGGTGAATTGAATGGTGTCTAGTTTGGGGTTTAGTTAGGGTCTTGTTCATGGCTTGGTTCAAATCAAACTTTTCTTGGTTAAATGTAATTATCAAGATGTGAGGGAGTGATTAAGGGTGTAAGAGTGTGTAATTGCATGAAGAAGTGGCCTAACCAAGTGATAAAGCATTTAATCACAACTGAGTGGTTTAGGGTTTGGAAACCAATTTGGGGTTTCAGTTTCCTCTAAGGATTTAGGGTTTCGGTTGGAGTTTCATTATGGTTAAAACTCTCTTTTTGGTTGACGAAATAATGTTTGGTTAGATGGAATAGTGTTTGGCATAAGTGGCATTATCACAAGGCTTGATTTACACTCCAACACTTACATATTTATCCTCCACTTGACATGTGTCCTAGGGTTTCCAATTCGATGGCTTGGATTGTGCCATGTGTCCAACTAAAAAGTTATCCTAGTGATTCTGAGTGGATTTGGACATCCTACATGGCAACTTTACAGTTGTTTGAACCAGTTGCTACATGCGCTCACCCAAAGGGTTATTATTCACCTGTAAAACTTGAAACTTTTTATTGCATCATAAAATCATAAATATTCATACGAGTCTAGTGGTACTACTCATTTTGCAAACTACTAGTCCTAAATGCCTTAACTACATAAAAAGGCCCTCCGTTTCACAATTCACCGTCAACTCTAAGAGGAGTTCTTGAACTAGATACCTAGGTCTCGACACCAATCGTGGTAGTGGTTGGACTCAAATTGCCTCCCATTGTTCAAGATTATGCAGTAGGGAATGCCGAACCTGCACACCACCATCTTCCACAGGAATCGAGTGATATTGTTTGCCGTTATTGTTGCTAGTGTCTAGGCCTCCACCCACTTAATAAAGTAGTCGACGACGACAACCACAAACTTTACATCTCCCTTACCCGAAGGTAAGGGAGGTACCAGTTTGACTCCCCATTGTAAGAATGGCCATGATGACATAATTGATGTCAACTCTTCCGGCGGGCAATGAGGTATCGAGGCGTACTCCTGACACTTTTGGCAGTTTTGAACAAACTCTTCTGCGTCTTTGAGGGTATGTTGTGACCAACCGCTCATTTTTCTCTCGATTGGTCACGAGTCTCGCCTTTGTGTTTTAAATCTCGAATTTGTGTTTTAAATTTAGTAGATGATTTTTAAAGCAAGCTGAGTGTTTTAAATTCCTCGAAATATTTTAAATGTCTAAAATTATTTTAAATGGGGTATTTATAGTGTTATTGGACCAAGTCTAATTTTTAAAGTAAGCCTTTTTATATTTTTGGAGCCCCAAAATTAATATAGTTTTAGCAAATCATTTATTTAAATAATTTTATTTCTTTAGGAATATTATTTTATTTTATACTAAAAACTCTATTTATTTAAATGCTTTTATTTCTCTTAGAAATATTTACTAAAATTCATCACTTTATTTTATGATGAAGATTTTTATTTTTAGATCAAGAATAAAAGTTGGTTTAAAACTCAGTGTATTTCCCTTGCAATTATTTCTAGTCTTTATTTCTATCTGTTTTTTATCTTAGTTGGATTTATCTCCACCGTTGGATCTAGGTTAGGAACCCTAGATGTAGGGCTAGGATTAAAACCCTAATCCCTTTTCTTTTCTCTTTTTTTTTTTTTCTCTCTCTTTCTCCCCTACCCCATGTCGTCGCCACCAAGCCGAAACCCAGTCGTTACTCTCTCTTCTCCCTTGTCTCCACCCCACCATCGTCGTCAACAACACCACCTCCCTCTCGACTTCTCCTTCTCCCCCGATCCCTTTTTCCCCCTCTGCATCTCATCCCCTCGATTCCTCTCCTCTCTCTCGGTTTCCTAGTGCCACCACCACGAAGGACGCCCCACCACGGCAAGCTACCTATGTAGCAACCCACATCACGACCTCCTCGCCTGGCGTGGGAGAGATACAAGGATTTATTGGGCAAGTGTCCACGTCACGACCTCCCCAACTGGCTTCAAGTACAAACATTTTACAATGGTTTGGGACCCACCAATCGATCTATGGTTGATGCGGCCTCAAGAGGAGTATTAATGAGTAAGACCCATGAAGCCACATATGAGCTTCTGGATGAATTGGCATCCAACAACTATCAATGGTCTGCGGAGAGAGCAATGCCAAGAAAGGCGGCTGGAGTTTTAGAACTTGATTCTATTGCCACACTGGCGGCGTAGATGGCAAATCTATCACAACAACTGGGTAAGATGAACATTAATATTATTCAAACTAATGTTGTTTGTGTTCATTGCGCAGGAAATCATTCAAGTGTAGATTGCCAAGTGGGGAATCATTTTGTCCAACCGAGTCAATAACAAGCCCATGATGTGTCCAATTTCCAACGTCAAAATAATCCTTATTCAAATACGTTCAATCCCGGATGGAGAAATCACCCTAACTTTTCATGGAGCAATAACCAAGTGTCGGTTAGACCACCCCAACAATTTCCACAGCAAGAGAAGAAGCGACACTTAAAGATATGTTTATGCAGTACATGCAAAAGACTGATATGGTGATCCAAAACAACTCGGCCTCAATCCGCAATCTTGAGGCACAAATCGATCAGCTCTCAAACATGCTGACTGAGAGGACAACAGGGACTTTACCAAGCAACACTGTGACCAATCCGAAGGAACATGTCAAAGCCATAACATTAAAAAATGGGCGGACATATGACCAGCCACAGATAGTAAATACTGAGCGAGATGCAGAAGCTGTCGAAAATGTGGAGCCCGATAAGAAGGAAACCAATTATGAGGTGAAAGAAGCAGAGCAGGATGCGATCGACCAGCAAGCTGAGAAGACTAAAGAGAATAAAGGGGTTGTAAAACTTAAGAAATATAGGGAGTTTATATATGAAACTTATTCTCCTTCAATTTATGTTCCACCAATTCTTTTTCTGCAGAGATTAAGAAAAAATAAGATTGATAATCAGTTTTCTAAATTTCTAAGTATATTTAAGCAACTGCATATTAATATTCTTCTAATTGAAGCTTTAGAGTAAATGCCTAAATATGCAAAAATTTTGAAGGATATATTATCAAACAAGTGGAAGTTAGAGGAGCGTGAGACTGTAATGCTGACCGAGGAGAGCAGTGCAATTTTACAAAAGAAGCTACCGCCTAAGTTGAAAGATCCATGGAGTTTCACGATCCCTTTCACTATATGAAATTCATATTTTTATAAAGTTTTATGTGACTTAGGGGCAAGTATTAATCTAATGCCTCTCTTTATTTTCAGGAAACTAGGTCTTGGAGAAGCAAAGCCGACCACCATCTCTCTATAGTTGGCAGACAGATCTGTTAAATACCCGAGATGACTCATTGAGGACGTACTGGTAAAAGTTGATAAGTTCATCTTCCCGGTCGACTTCATTGTACTCGATATGAAGGAGGACGAGGAGATCCCTTTGATACTAGGCTGACCTTTCTTGGCGATAGGGAGAACTTTAATTGATGTCCAGCAAGGAAAATTCTTTTTGAGGGTCAGCGAGGAGCATGTCACTTTTGACGTATTTAAATTTATGGAATTCCCTTCTGAGGTATATTCTTGTTTTCAAATAAGCGACCGAAACACGGTCAAGGCTGATGAGACTTATGGAGCTAAATTTCCAAGGCTATCACTTGAGGTATATCTTACTCACTCTACATCTATTGAATTTGAAGATGAAGAGGTTAAGGAGTGTTAGAGATATTTGGAGGCTACACCATCCCTTTTCTTTCAATAAAACCAAAAGTGGAAGAGCTAAACTCATCCCAGTCGATGTGGCCATGTAAGGAACCACCCAAGCTTGAACTCAAACCGCTTCCATCAAATTTAACGTACGCTTTCTTAGGCCAGGACTCTACTTTTTTAATTATTATTAACAGTTCCTTGAGTGATGTAGAGGAAGAGAAGTTGCTAAGAGTCTTGCAGGAACACAAAATGGCCTTGGGTTGGACCATCTCAGACATCAAAGGAATTAATCCTTCAATTTGCATGCACGAGATTTTAATGGAGGAAAATTCTAAACCGATCGTCCAATCCCAGAGGAGATTGAATCCATCGATGTACGAAGTGGTGCATAAAGAAGTATTGAAGCTTTTAGATGTCGAGATCATTTATCCAATCTCAGACAGTGCATGAGTAAGTCCAGTGCAAGTCGTCCCAAAGAAAGGAGGGATAACCGTGATCAAGAATGACAACAATGAACTCATACATATGAGGATGAGTATGCATAGACTATAGAAGACTGAATGATACAACTCGGAAAGACCATTTTTTCTTACCTTTTATTGATCAAATGCTAGAGAGACTTGCCGGCCACGCTTACTACTGTTTTCTAGATGGATATCCCAGTTACAATCAAGTAGTCATTACTCCCGAGAATCAAGAGAAGACTACTTTCACCTGTCCTTATGGTACTTTTGCATATAGGCGCATGCCTTTTGGTCTTTGCATTGAGCCAGCCACTTTTCAAAGATGCATGATGTCCATCTTCTCAGACATGGTGGAAAAAATTTTAGAAGTTTTTATGGATGACTTCTTGATTTTTTGTCACTCTTTTGATAATTGTTTATCTAATTTATCTTTGGTTTTGTAGAGATGCAAGGAGACAAATCTTGTTTTAAATTGGAAAATTGCCACTTCATGGTTGAGGAGGGAATAGTGCTTAGCCACCGCATTTCCTTCAAGGGAATTAAGGTCGACCGCGTAAACATAGAAGTTATTGACAAACTCCCACCACCAACCAATGTGAAGGGCGTGAAGAGCTTCTTAGGTCACGTCGGGTTCTATTGTCGATTTATCAAGGATTTTTTTCAAATTACTAAACCTCTCTTCAATCTGTTAATTAAAGATACTCAGTTTGAATTTTCTGATGAATACTTCCATGTTTTTAAAACATTGAAAAAGAAATTAATTTCAGCACCTATCATTGTTTCACCGAATTGGAAGTTTCATTTTGAATTAATGTGCGATGCTAGGGATTATGCTATAGGGGTTGTTTTGGGGCAGAGAAAAGATAAAATTTTTCATGTTATTTATTATTCAATTCAGACCTTAATAGAATCTCAACTTAATTATGCTACTACTGAAAAAGAATTGTTAGCAGTTGTGTTTGCTTTTGACAAAGCTCGATCTTATTTGATAGGTTCAAAGGTGGTCGTCTACACCGATCACTCCGCTCTTAAATACTTGCCATCAAAGAGGGATGTCAAGGGCCATAATGTGGCGACACCATACCATCCTCTAACATGCCAATTTGAAGCGGTACTGACTAAGTATGGAGTTACCCATCACGTGGCGACACCTTACCATCCCCAAATGAGCGGCCAAGTCAAGGTGTCTGATCGAGAGCTGAAGCACATACTGGAGAAGATCGTGACTATCTCTTGAACAGATTGGGCGAGAAGGTTAGATGATGCGCTATGGGCCTATCGGACAACATTTAGAACACCGATCGAGATGTCGCCTTATCGGCTCGTTTATGGAAAGTCTGCCATCTACCTGTGGAGCTAGAACACAAAGCCTATTGGGCGACAAGAACACTGAACTTTGATTTACAAGTGGCTGGCGAGAAAAGAATACTGCAGATCAACGAGATAGATGAGTTTCTCAATGATGCTTATGAAAATGCTCGAATTTACAAAGATAAAACTAAAATATGGCACGATAAGCATATTCTAAGAAGGGAATTCGACGTCGGGCAAAAAGTTCTACTATTTAACTCAAGACTTCAACTCTTCCCGGGAAAATTGCGCTCTTGGTGGTCACCCCATTGTGCGAATGGCCATGATGACATAATTGACGTCAACTCTTTCGACGAACAATGAGGTATTGAGGCGTACTCCTGACATTTCTGGCATTTTCGAACAAACTCTTCTGCTTCTTTGAGGGTATGTTGTGACCAACCGCTCATTTTTCTTTGATTGGTCATGAGTCTCACCTTTGTGTTTTAAATCTTGAATTTGTGTTTTAAATTTAGTAGATGATTTAAAAAGCAAGCCGAGTGTTTAAAATTCCTTGAAATATTTTAAATGTCTAAAATTATTTTAAATGGCGTATTTATAATGTTATTAGACCAAGCCTAATTTTTAAAGTAAGCCTTTTTATATTTTTGGAGCCCCAAAAATAATATAGTTTTAGCAGATCATTTTATTTAAATAATTTTATTTCTTTAGGAATATTACTCTATTTTATGCTAAAAACTCTATTTATTTAGATGCTTTTATTTCTCTTAGAAATATTTACTAAAACTCATCACTTTATTTCATGATGAAGATTTTTATTTTCACATCAAGAATAAAAGTTGGTTTAAAACTCAGTGTATTTCCCTTGCAATTATTTCTAGTCTTTATTTCTATCCGTCTTTTATCTTAGTTGGATTTATCTCCACCGTTGAATCTAGGTTAGGAACCCTAGATGTAGGGATAGGATTAAAACCCTAATCCCTTTTCTTTCCTCTTTTTTTTTCTCTCTCACACCCCTACCCCACGTCGTCGCCCCCAAGATGAAACCTAGCCGTGACTCTCTCTTCTCCCTTGTCTCCACCCCGCTATCGTCATCAACAACACCTCCTCCCTCTCGGCTTCTTCTTCTCCCCAATCACTCTCTTCCCCTCTACATCTCATCCCCTCGATTCCTCTCCTCTCTCTCGGTTTCCTACCGCCGCCACCACGAAGGACGCCGCACCACCGCAAGCTACCTATGTAGCAACCCACAACGGCCCTGTAGCCACTGTCGTGCACCCCAAGCCCCACATCTCTCTCTCTCTCCACCGTGCACCGCCACACTACAAGGCCAACGATCTCTTTGCCTCACCGTACATAGCCATCCAGTACAACGATGAACCATCACACAACCACAGTCTTCCACCCAACCACGGCAGTCTCTTCCAAGCCACATACCTAGCCCCTCCATGCATGGCCCATTGCCCACCATTACTCAGCCCACCTCAAACCACCACGGACAGAAAGCAACATGCAACGATTTCAACCCCTAACCATGGTATAATTTCTGTCTCTTTACCTCAATCGTTTACAATGTTTGTGAAGTTGAGATTGTGTAATTGTAATTGGTGGTATGATGTGAAGCGATGGAATACTGTGTATTGTGAAATATGTTGTATTGTGAATTGTGAAATATGTTGTGCTGTGAAATGTGGACTGTAGTTGGAGTAGTTGTAATGTGGCTGTGTAATTTGTAGTGACGGCCATTTTGTGCAGTTGGTGTTATGGTTGTACACTGTACGAAGGGATGGGATTATTGTGCAGTTTGTGTTGTAACTATGCATAATGTGAAGTGACAGGGTTGTTGTGCAATTGTGACGTAGTGGTGATATGGTGGTACTTATGAAGTAACGAGATTAAATGTGAAGTTGTGTTGTGTAATTGTGATGGGGTTGTGATTGTGAAGTGGCAAGACTATGGTGAATGTGCTATGTGTAGTGAATTGTGCATGTGAAGTGATGAGATCACTGTGCAGCTTGGAAAGTGGTTGTGAACGGTGTGAAGTGATTGGATGTCGTGTAGTTTTTGATGTGGTTATATGTTGTGTAAATTATTTTCTTAAATTATTTTGTAAAGTATCACCAAAAGGACGGGTGTTATACATGTGGCCAACAGTACCTCGTCCTTACCACCTTTCCTACTAGTGCCTTCCCACTGGAGTGCTTTCAGCATACCCGTTCATATATCTCAGCCAATATGTATTGTGCTTCTTCGAACGAGATGCACCTTAGGAAGGTTGTGGAGTAACCCAACCTGTATAGGACCCTGTCCACCAAGGTGAAACATGTTGTGCATCTAGGTACTTGATTATCTCTATGGCCCTCTCTGGAGCCCCTGGTCTCACTTCCGAGATCTCGACCCTAACTATTGGCATGTCCATTGTTTTTATCACAGTCTGTTTATGTCACAACCTCGTCCCGGGAAGGGCGAGATCGCGACGTACATATCTGTCATTTTCTTTCTTCCATTTTTTTCTTTTCTTTTTCTAATAATAACATGCAATCAGCATGAACATGACACACGTGTACTCTAAATTTCTAATTTAATAAAGGGAACACCTAATAGACATTCTATTCAAACATTCACCCATAAGAGACTCTCAGAGTCCATCCCAACATAAAACGTCTACACATAAACATAACCCATTATCCATATAAGATCAAATAGAATGTTTTACTATAAACATAACCCATCATCCATAAACATAACTGTTCTAGTTAGGGAAGACACTAAGCATCTGCCTCTCCCTCTGCAGTAGTGCCTTGCTCCCTAGCCTTTTCGTCATTACCTGGACGTTTAAAACATAAACACAAAGTGAGTCGAATACTCAGTAACCAGTACACCATGCTGTTAACTTATTAACCACATAATCTTTTCTTTTGGAAACATGCATACATAAACATTTGTTAATCGTGACAATGCTTTCATGCATAAACTGTTTAAAGAATAAGCCATACTGTCATGCATAAACATTCTAAGAAATAACTACGCTTTCATGTATAAACATTTTAAGAAATAACCATGCTTTTCATGTTTCACTTTCTTTGGCCGGTACACATTATTACGCCCCGTGTGTTGGGGTTAGCGGTCTTCCTTTGGACCTGGATTCCGCCTGTGACCACAGGTTGGGAATCCCTTTCAGTCAGGGGCGGCACTGGGTGCACTACCAATACTGCTTACCCGGCATTGCAATCTGCCTATTCCTTTGGTACATTTTTCATTCATATGGTCATTACATGTTTTCATACATTAAAGCATTCATTCGTTCAGTCATTTCTTTCTTTCATTCATGTCAGTACTTTTAGTCATTTCTTTTCAGTCCTTTTTCATATAACAGTTCATTCATAGAAGAACATCATTTAAAAACATGAGCTTAAATATCATCTTTCATGGCATCCATAAAACATCAGTTCATATGGACATTTTAAAACACTTTCTTTACGTCATTTAAAGCATGAGTTCATAGGGGCATTTTAAAACACTTTCTTTGCGTCCTTTAAAGCATCAGTTCATATGGACATTTTAAAACTCATTTAAAGCATCGCTTGAAGCATGAGGCATGAGACATTCATTTCCTTTCCTTTGCAATCAAAACATTTTCATCCTCTTTCTTAGTCCGATGCACATGCATTTTTATGAACAAGATACATTTTCATGCAATACTACATATAGGAATAATCAATAAGTTTCTTAAGAGAGCATGTATGAAAATCTCATGATTTAAAACCTACGTGCATGCATTACGTTATACACATACACACAATTATAATCGATAGGGTGCTTACAGGGCTGTCAAGAAAGGGCTTGTACATACTATATACATTTACTCTTTCTTTAGAAGAACATTTGAAAAGAGAGAGACACTGACATTCTTTCATAAGAGAACTTTGTGTAAGGAACATGGTCATAGCTACTTACCTCTATGCTCCTCGATACTTCCAATGTCAATATAGGTCCTATTCCAATAAATGGCATAAGCGTGTTAATACTCATATAATATTCTTTAGCCTTCCCTTTAAAAGAGAAAGCGACAATACTATAATCTAATGTCTCTTATATGCTTAGCATTAACCCAAATGACTACTCCTCACCCCGACTTACAAGATAAATAACTTAAACATTAAGACATGCTAGCTGTCCATGGAAAGGCTGTTTTAAAAGTTTACATGAAAAGTAGTTAAGAATTCATATGCTTCAAGCAAGGTCACTTTGGTTCAAGTTCACTTTGAGTTGTGGACATTAGGAGATAAAATTTGGAAATTCTCAACAATGGGCTTTAAAAATAGATTTAGGCATCTCAAGTAGGATAAACAAGCTTAGGAAACATGCCCTTTAAATCAACTTGTAGTCCCTCATTATAAAAAGCTTAGCTTGTGAATATTTTGGATTCTTGGATTAGGTAGAATTTAACCAAATGAGGGAACACAAATGGGCTATTTTTACATCAAGACATGGCATAACATGGACTTAGGAAATATTTGGACAGCTTTACATATCTTAATACATTATTCACAATTAATCTCTTATATCTAAGCTAACTAAGCTATAACCTATTCACATAAGGAATATTTTAATTAGTTTAGATAAAACCTACAATTAAAATTAAAGTAGCATAAAGTATAGCAAAGTTACCCATTAAGAAACTTTAAAACCTTCAAACACTTAAGCTTATGATTTACTCACTTAATACCTTTCAAAAGCAAGATATAAAATTATAGAACCAAGCAAAACCTCTAAACCAAACCTCTAGCATCCTAAAAATAGATTACCAACCAAACCTCAACACAAGGCACATGATATCAACATATATAATTTAAAATCACTATAATCATCACCTATGATTAAACTAAGTTTAATAATAACATAGCATTTTTTAAATATAGGAAAATACATAGCAAAATAACTATAATACCATTTAGTTTGAGCCAAAATAGGGCATATATATTTATTTAGAATATAGGAATTTAACTACACCAAAACACAAGCTAAAACAACTTAGTGAGCTTTCAAAATACACTAAAATCAATTGAGTCAAATTAGGATTTTTACCTCAAGCTCTTAGCTTCTTTCAAGAGGCAAGATAGAGGACCAAATAGTGGTAAACCCGTGTAGATGAAAAACAGATGATGGCACTGTTTTAAACCCCAAAACTGAAACATCATAGGTAAGAAAAATGGTAAAACTCGAAACCCGCATGTAAATCATACTAGGGAATAAATTAAAATTCTATTACCTTCAATATTTCACCATTTGGAAGATAAAATCAAGCTTTAGTTTCAAGCTTTGAGGCAAAACCGAAAATGGGTAGAGATGAGGTACACACGGCTTGGAGATGAAGGAAGATGTTTTCTTCCCTTTCTATGGAGTCACAAGCTTGAAGGAGATAAGAGGAACTTGCTTTCTTGAAGATATAAAGGAAAGAGGAAGGAAAGGGATAAAGGTGGCATTGGCTTTAGCTTGCTTGGAAAGGAAGTGAAATTTTCTCTTTTCCTTGGGTGAGGGTCGACGGGTAGGAGTAGATATACCTTAGGATTAGTTTTTGTTTTTTCTTCTCTCTTTTGTTGCCTTAGCCGATGAGTGCAAGAAAAAGAAAAGAATTTTGTGGCTTGCTTAGGAAGCCTACGGGCTCAAGTCCAAGGAAAGAAAAAAAAAAGATTTTGTTGCTTATCTTGGAAGCCTATGGGTTCAAAGGGTGGGAGGAACATTTTTCTTTTTCTTTTTTTTTTTTTTTTTTTTTTTTTTTTTTTTTTTTTTTTTTTTTTTTTTTTTTTGCTTTAGTCAAAGCTTATCCCATAAGCTAAGGAGATCGAGGATGGAGATCTATCCACCTCAACGATACTTTTCACCTACCAATCCAATGGTAGAGAATAATTGGGTCATTTCCTAAATGAATAGAATTAAAGGACTTAAGAGAAAATATTTCAAAGTCTAAAAAATAATACCCTTGATTTATTTTAATAAATCATACTCATCTTAAAATAAAATAATTAAAAGTAATAAAAATCTTTATCTCAAAATATTTAATCTAAATAATTAATAAAATGACGTAAGGACCTACGTAGTAGGACTCGTGTATTACAGTTTAGTTAGAGAGTGTCTTCCTGTCCGGACGCAGTTCGTGCCAACCTTTTGACCATTTGGTTCTCTGCCCTTGGCACCTGCTAGAATTGGAAATACCAAAAGTGGTTGCGACTTTCCCATACCATCGTCAAGTATTTTTTTATCTTCTCGCTTTTCATGCTAAACTCCCGTCGGACTTGATTGACAACTACTTGAGAGTTGGCTCTTATCTCCACTTTGTCAAAACCTAATGACTCAACCATTGCTAATTCGGCCAACAATGTTTCATACTCCTTTTCATTATTGGTGGTCTTGAATGCCAGCCTGATGACATAGTTGTGTTGTTCTCTAGTGACTGTGACAATATGCACCTCCACGAAACACTAGCTTGTTGGACGAGCTGTCAACGAAAATGTGCCAAAGCTTCATGAGAAGTGCATCTTGGATTTCTTTCTAGAAGCCGTTGAATTCTACAACAAAATATGCCCATAGGTGCCCCTTCACGGTGTTCATGGTGAGGTAATCAATATCAAACTCGCTTAGCTACATCAAATATTCATTATTTAATTCTAAATAATTAGAATTAAAGAGGTTCAAATATATAAAATCTAATGAATTCCAAATAATCAAAGTTTGGAAGTGATAGTGATTGTATATGTTGGGGATAAAAATACCAAGCCTAAGATATACCAGGCCCAGCCCACCAAAAAAGGGGAAAATGAGAAAAAGAGAGAACTTATGGGGAAAAGTTGAAAGGAGAGGAAAGTAAGCCAGACACGCAAAGGAGGAAGTGACATAAAGCTGGATTTCTGACCTGCCACTCAGGAGAGCTCAATAAAAGGGGATCTGATCGAATCAAACAGGTGATCATCTTTAACCTCACAACAAAAGCTCAGCCAAGCCTCACCTTCTCCCTCTTTCCCTTGGTTTATCTCAGCCTCAACCTCTCCCCAGCGCCACCGTGCTCCTCCCAAGCTGCCATAGGCCACCACTCCACTCTGAGATCCACCGCAACCTAGCACCCAGTCCCCTCAGATCCCCCTCTTCTCTCTCAATTTCTCCCTCCAAAACAGTCCATTCCACCACCATACACGACAGCCCAACCACCACCCAAACAGCCCCTCCCTGCACAAACGTAGCCACCACTATGAGACCACCGGACATCAAGCTACACAATGAGTCAGCCTCGACGCATGGTATAATTCCTATTCCTTTCCCTCGATAGTTGTTTTATTGTGAAGCTTGATTGGCTTTGTGGATTGTGTTATTGTTGTGAAGTGTGTGGTGTTGTTGTGATGTGTTGTGTGACATGTTTTAAAGTGTGGGATGGTTACGTAGTTGTGGAGTGTTTTGTGGATGGTGATGTGAAGTGTTGGGATTTGTGAATGGTGCTCTGTGGAGTAGTTTGTATTGTCGATGTGCGTAGTGTGAAGTGACGGGTGTTATTGTGTAATCGTATTGTGGTTGTAAGTAGAGTGAAGTGACGGAGTTGTGCAGTTGTGAACTAGTGGTGGTACGGCCTGATGTTGTGAAGTGTTGGGATTAAATGTAGAGTTGTGCTGTGAGAAGAATGGGGTGATTGAGTAGTTGTGCAGTGGCCGGATGCCATGTGAAGTGATGGAATCACGGTGCAGTTTGGAAGTGGTTGGTAATTATGTAAAGTGTTGGATAGTTGTGTAGTTTGTAAAGTGACGTGATGTCAAGTGAAGTGTTGAGATTGTGAAAGTTGGGGAAGATTGTAAAGCGTAATGATTGTATAGGTTTGAGTTGGACGTTAGTGTAGGTGTATGAAGCTTATTTACACAAATGAACATTTAGTGGATTATATGTTAATCTTAGGTTATAGAAAAGGTAGGGTACATGTGTAATTTAGTTGGATGCATCTGTTGTACAGATTTATAATTTGTAATGGATAATTTGTCTTAAGCATGAGTACACGATGTTTAAGCCTCAAGGTTGGCATAAAGTTGTGTATTATGCATGATTAAGATTACGGTGAAGTGTTGTAATACCCTGCTCCTTCCTTCTTACGTACGTTCCCTCTTTATGACGTAAGCAAATCCCGAGGGCAGAGATTATGTGATCTATCTGCCCCTTCCATCTAACGACTGCAAGCCTCGTCATGCATACTGAACCGTGATGGCGTGTTTTAAAAGATATTATGTGACTTCTAAGGCACGCCTAGTGTTTTAAATGTACTGGAAATATTTATAAGGAGTATTTTCAGTGTTATTGAACTAAGTTTGATTTTAAATATGACAATTATAATATTCTTAAAGAGCTCCAAAAATATTATAATTGTTGAAAATCATTTTAATATTAATCATTAAAATGATTTCAGTTATTTAAAATATTATGGGATTTAAATTATGTTGAAGGCTTTAATTAAATTAAATGGTTTCATCCTTTTAAATATATTAAATAAGACTTCATCATTTATTAATGATGAAGAATATTATTTTATAAACTAAAGTTAGTTTAAATAATATTCTACCTTAATTCCTCTAAATGCTTTTAATTAAGTTAATGTTTACGCATTTTCAAATCAGTATTTTAATATATTAACGTTAAATCATTTTGAGAATCCCCAGATGAAGGGACTGGATTATAAACTCAGACCCTCTCTCTTTCTTCCTCACTTTTCCCCAGCCCTCTCTCTCTCTCTCTCCCCTCCCTGTCATTCGGCGTACATAGTACGCAGCGCCCCTCTCTCTCGCCAAAGCCTCCACTGCTCAGCCCGCCGCCGCCGTGCGTCGCCAGACCTCACTGCCGGCACCACTGGCACTGCCTCACTCCGGCGAGCTCAACCAGCCCAGCCCCTCTCTCTCACGCTCTCCCTTTCTCCCTTTCGGAAGTGTAAAGCCAGAATGGGCATGATGCCCATTCCACTGCGGTGCGCCGCCCAACGGCGCCACAACTCCCATGGCAGCTTATCCTCCTACTAGCCATCATCTTCTAGCAAGCTCAGCCTCCCTCTCCTCCTCCATCGAGCCCACACATCATACCCATGAAAATGGGTTCCCACGGCCTCAAGGCTACCGACGCTGCTAGCGCTGCCATGCGCAACACCCACGGCCACCAGGCACCACCATGGACCTCCCCTCCCCCTCCTCTTCCTCTTCCATGTGACCCACGACCAGAAGCCTCCCTCCACCGCACGGCTTCCTCCCGCTCACACGCACGGGTTTTACACCATGCACCGCCACCCACGATGTGTAACAGCCACCTTCAGCCTCCTCAGGCCACCACCAAGCCAAGCCAACCACCCACGGCCCCGATCTGTCACCCATGCACGCACACTCTCTCTCACTCTCCCACGTCTTCTCCTCCACTGTGAGGCTAGATCCGCCGCCGTGAGCCACCATGGTGCCACCTCGACGACACCACGAGTTCCACCGCACCTCCCTTAGCTAAACCCGAGGTCCCAAACCACCACTTTATGTGGTGGGTAACCACTGCACGAGATGGACAGTCACTGCGCGTGGCTGACCGCCATTGTACACGGCTACATTCGCCGTGTTACGCTCCTTGCCACCATCACAAGGCCTTCACGAGCCCTTCCAAGACCACACTTAGCTATCCAAACGCCCAAATAGTCAACGTACGTGGGTTAGTCACCACGTACGACCTTTCCGACGTCATCGGTTGTGATGATCAGCGAGCAACGCACGGGTTATCCCGTCGATGGTATAACCCTCTATCTCTATCTCTCGTTATTTATGTTAGATATTGATTAGTTGATTAGGTTGTGGACTGTGCTGTTAGTATTAGGGGAATGTAAGTGTAGTATGGAGATGTGTTGTGTAGCGAAGTGATGGGCGTCTTATGATGTGTTGTGTTCTGAAGTGTTGGGCATTCTATGTAGTGAAGTGTTGGGCTTATCTGTGTAGTGCGTTGTGAAGTGTGGAGCGTAGTTGGGAATTGTGTTGTGCAGTGTTGTGGACTGTGCGGTGTAGTGTGACTACGGAGTATGTGTTGTATTGGTGTCGTGGCATGTAGAGTGGGAACAGTACACGCTGAGTGTACTTTGTGTGTGGCGTAGTGTGGGATAAGGAGAGTATATGTAGAATATACTCTCCTAGCGTATTGTGGAATGGGAAGAGTACACGTAGAGTGTACTCTGTATGACGTGGTGTATGAAGGGAGTATACGTAAAGTGTACTCTATGTGGTAAAATGATGCACCATATGGCGAGTATGTCATCATAGTGATGTGGAGTAACGTGTGTGAATGGAGTACACGAGAAGTGTACTTCATGTGGTGGAGTGATGCATCGTATGGCGGGTATGCCATATTGATGGTAGGTTGTCGCGTGTGGAAATGGAGTATACGTGGAGTGTACTCTGTATGGCATAACGTGTGTGAAGAGAGTACACGCGGAGTATACTCTATATGGTGGAGTAATGTACCATATGGCGAGTATGCCATAGTGGTGATGTGGTGTATGTGAATGGAGTACACGAGAACTGTACTCCATGTGGTGGAGTGATGCTTCGTATGTCGGGTATGCCATATTGATGGTAGGTTGTCGCGTGTGAAAAGGGAGTATACGTGGAGTGTACTCTCTGTGGTGGAGAGATGCATCATATGGCAAGTATGCCATGATGGTGATAGGTCGTAGTGTGTGAAGGGAGTATACGCGAAGTGTGCTCGATATGGTAGAATGGTGCATCGTATGGTGGGTATGCCATATTGATGATAGGTTGTAGCGTGTGGAAAGTGAGTATACGTGGAGTATACTCTGTATGGTATAACGTGTATGAAGAGAGTACACGTGGAGTGTACTCTATATGGTGGAGAGATGCACCATATGGCAAGTATGCCATAATGGTGATGGGTCGTAGTGTGTATGAAGGGAGTACACGAGAAGTGTACTCCATGTAGTGGAGTGATGCATCGTATGGCTGGTATGCCATATTGATGATAGGTTGTAGCATGTGAAAAGGGAGTAAATGTGAAGTGTACTGCACGAGGTAGTGACACTCCGTGTGGCGTGTCGCAGAAAAAAGGATGGTTGTGCAGTTGATGGGCGTAGAACGTGGTGAATAGTGTTGGGAATCGTGAAACAATGTTCCGAAGTAGTTATGGTGCAGCCTGTAGTCTGAGGTAATAAGTGTCACCATGATGGACTTATGGTTAGGAGTATGGATGAAGTAGAAGAACAAGTATAAGAGTATGCAGCGGGAAGCATGATTGGGCAACATCACGAAGTGACACGGTTCCTGACAGTCAAGCTTATGATGGGTGAAGAGTTATTGTAGAAATGGTGTAGCAGGATCGTGACGGGATGTCACGATGTGGCAGGAGTACGTGAAGAACCGTACTCGTGATAAGTTAAGGAATCGATGTAAAAATGATGTAGCGAGATGTCAGGTGACGTGACAAGGTCATGGTATAACTCGGGTGTAGTCTCGAGCTATATGACGTGACATAAGGCATAAGGGTGAATGGAGCCTTGTCATGTTAAGTGTTGGGATGAATTATTAAAAGGGATGGATAGCATGAAGAGTCATGCTAGCGCGGGTTAAGAGAAGGTTGGTATCGGTGTATGACCCTTATCCCTGCGAGTAGGTGATCAACGTGTCATATGTTGATCTTAGGTGATGAAGGAGTAAGGTACATGTGTAATCTGGTTAGACACATGTGCCGAACGGATTCACCATATGTAATGGGTAATCTGTCATGAGCAAAGTTACACAGTGCTTAAGCCTCAGAGTTGGCTTAGACCCGTGTGGCTTGTATGGATGAGAATGAGGATTTAGTATGGACTAGGATGTATGGAGGTAGTGACGGGTGTATTGTTAGGATTGAGATGCGTGATTCCATGGTCGGAATCATGCGTCGAATGTGGTTAGTAAGAAGAGTAAGACTAAGGTCTTAGTGTCTTAATCTTAAAGTGAATCATGGGTTCGCTTTAGTGGATGAGCACTCAAAGCAAGACGTTGAGTTGGAAGATGTGGTGACCGTAAGTGGTCCCTGAAAGTTTTAACATAGTAAAGGGTATGTAAGTGCATGGGATAGAATGAGAGTGTTCCAAGTATAGCGTAGTTCTATTTATAGTTTAAGTTGCTTATGTACTAGATAGAGAATGACGTTAAGGTTATGTATGCATGTAGGTTGCTAGCTGACACGTGCATGAATGGACTGCATGATATGCAAGTAGCATGAAGTCCAGGTAAGTGTTACATTCATACTCTTCTAGAGTCTTTCTAAAATATATAAAGAAAAGAAAAGAAATGTTTTTCCTCACGATGCCTTACGAAAAGACACGAAAGACATTTTACGAAAGAAAATGCTAAGTGTTTAATGGTATATGTATGTACGGCCCTCCTTGGTAGCCCCTTTTACGTAGCGAAAGTATTAATTGTACGCATGTGAATGGATGATTATACGCTGTATCTATTGTATGTATTTTCTAAGAAAATCCATGAACTAATGAAAATGCATGAAAGGTATGAAACTGATGCTTTTATGGATCCTACAAACTGCCGCTTTCATGTGCGCCATGAGGTGATGCTCGTGGATGCCATGAGAGAAGACGTTCAAGGTGATGCTTGTGGATGCTACGAAAGCTTATGTTTAAGCCCATGTATGTTTTAATGACGTTTTCCACGAACGAACTGTTAAATAAATGATAGAACTAAAATGAACTGAAAAAGGAAAGACGATTTTCGGGCTTACACCCCAAATGATGTTTTCTCATGAAAAGAAATGCTTTCTCATGAAAATGAATGTTTTCTCATGAAATGACTGTTAAATGAAAGAAAGAACTGAATGAAAGCTCCAGCTCTTTTGAGCTGACGTGAACGAATGAAAAGCCATGAAAGACGTGAAAGCATGAAATATATGAAGATACGTAACGGCCACATGAATGAATGAAAATGGTACCAATGAATGGGTAGATGGCAATGCCGGGTAAGTAGTACTGGTAGTGCACCCAGTGCTGCCCCCTGATTGAAAATAGATTCCCAACCCGTGGCCACAAGCGGAGTCCGGGTCAAAAGGAAGACCGCTAATCCCAACACACGAGGCGTAACAGTGTGTACTAACCTATGAAAGTGATAAGAAAGAATGCATGTATGTATGTATGTATGTATGTACGCACGTAACGCACGAACGCACGAACTTTTAAGAAAGGAAGGCACTAACGGAGGAAACGTTTTACCGAAAGAAAATCACGTCTGATGATGTTTTCGAATGAACACACTTATACAAAAATGCACCGCATTCTTGCAGAAATGAAGGCACTGACGGGGGAAACGTTTTACGAAAATAAAGTTCATTTTCAAAGGAAAATCCCGTCCAGTGACGTTTTCAAAAGAACGCATGTATGTATGTAAGCACGTAAGTATAGTATGTATGAATGATGAATACATGAATGAAAACCTATGTTATATTTTAACGGTATGAAGTAATGCTTACAAGTCTTCGACTCATTTTAGTTTTTATGCATGTCCCTCCCCCCCTCACAGGGATGGAATGAGAAGTATGCATCAGGACAGACACGGCCATGGCGAAGAGCACGAAAGTCTAGGCATTGGTTTTAATCGTACGAGGGACCCTTTTATTGTAAGATTAATATTTTCCGTTATAAATCTCTTTTATTGCTAAAGCACTTTTTATTTTATAAACGTAGAGTCTTGCACCCTGGGAAGAAAGTAAAAAGTTTTAAATCGGAGGTAATTTTTGTCGTCCTTTCTGAAAATATTTTACAAAAAGTCTCACCACAAGGACGGGCGTAACAAGTGTTAGTTAGTTTATGCATGAATGGAGAAAGAAATGTATATACTGACTAGGGAGAAATTACCAAACGTCTAGCATTGCCTCATGCTCGGCGCCAATGAGTTTTGTATTTGAGAGAAAAAAGAAGACTATGCCTTCGCCATATGAAATATGACTATTAAGTAATAATAGCATGGCATTTTGAATTCGATATGAGGAAAAAAAAAACCATTGAGTTGTATAACTTCATTGGTTCAAGTTATGCATCGGAAGGAATGGTTTGATAGGAAGAATATGATGAATGTGATAGTGTGTCTTAACTTTAAAGTGGATCATGGAAGTTCACTTTAAAGGATAAGCATTTGAAGTAGAATGTTGTGTTTGAAAGGTGACCTCAAGTGGGTCCCAAACTTTGGGTTGAGAATTTAGGAAAGCATAGAAGATGGGCTTGGATGATAGAGTGTGTCTAAGTGAAGGAAGTACTAGTGAAGAGAAGTTTATATATTTTCTAAGTTTTAGTTGCTTATGCACTTGAGGAAAGAAATGACGTTTAATTATGTATGTATGTAGGTTGCCATTTCACACGCACATAAATGGACTCCATAAAATGAAAATAGTATGGAGTCCAAGCAAGTATTATGTTCATACTTTTATAGAGTTTTCTAAATGATATGAAATAAAAATGAAAAGTTTCTCTTTATGATGCTTTATGAAATGAAATGAAATGTTGTTTTATGAAAGTATGCTAAGTATAAGTGTTTAAAGGTATATGTAAGTAAAAGCCTTCTTTGGCAGTCCTTATTTATGCACCCAAAGTAATAATTGTATGCATATGAATGGATGTTATACGTAGTATGTATTGTCTGTATTTTTCATGAAATGAAATGTTGAGGTTTATACTTGATGCTTTTAAGTGATGCAACGAAAGTGTATTTAAATGAGGCTATAAAATGTGTTTTAAATGATGCCATGAAATTATGTTTAAAGGATGCCATGAAATGATGTTTATGATGATGTTTAAGCTTATGTTTTTAAACGATATTTATGAAATCAATGGACTGATGAAATGAATGAAAAGGAAATGAGTGAAACTATTGAATGAAAGGAAAGGAAAGGGAATGAATGAATATTTTAATGTATGAAAATACTTAACGGCTATGACTGAATGAATGATGGTACCGAAGGACTGGGCAGATTGCAATGCCAGGTAAGTAGTACTGGTAGTGCACTTAGTGCTACTCCTTGATTGAAAAAAATTCCCAACCTATGGCCACGGACGGAATCGGGATCTCAAAGACCGCTAACCCCAACACACGTTAATTTGAATGTTGTGCAATCATTTAGTTATTTATGAAGGATGTACAAGGTGTGGGAAATATTTTATGAGAAATGAAAACCTTTTTAAAGAAAACCACATCTTGTAATGTTTTCAAAGGAAATGAATGTTTTATGTAAAGTATGTAAGTGAATAATGAATGCATGAATGAAAACCTATGTTAGTATATTTTGGCAGTATAAAGTAATACTTACTGAGTATTTGACTCACTTTAATTTTTATGTATGTCCCTCCCCCTCTCAGTGACAAAACGAGGAGAAAGCGTCAGAACATACATGGTCCAAGGGAAGTGTGACAGAAGCCTAGCCACGTTTTTATGTAATGTATGAAAGTCATATTTTTGTAAAAGGACTTTTAATTTAACGTAATGATTTCCGCTGCAAAACTCTCTCTTATATTTATAGAGTAGATTTTAGCTTTAAACATAGAATCTTTTATATCTTGGGTAGGGAGGGAAAAAGTTTTAAAAGGGTCAGTAATTTCTGTCTTATTTTCTAAAATCATTTTCTAAAGTCCCACCACAAGGACGGGCATTACAGAATGTGGCATGCTTAAAATGCAAGCAGATTGGTCTATGTTGATTTGCTCAAATCTAGGATTTTATTGATTGCTCAAATAATTAGCTGTTTTTGCAATGTAGTTTAGTGTCTGCATATGTAGGTTAATTAATCAATATGTCAATTTTTGTGAGCACAAATAAACGATGTCTTTGAGCTGTCACAACTTACTATTATTTGTTTTGTGTGATAGTTTTGTCAAGATTTTTGTGAAGACTCACCGTTCAATGGGAAAAGGAAAAGATCACATTAAGGTGCATGATTGATATCATCTGAAGACACAAATACATTTGTTTGGTTATTCCAAACATAGTTGTCTTGCATTAATGGAAAAGCTCCAAAAACTATAATAACGGACCAAGATAGGCAAATGAAAAATGCAATTTCAAATGTTTTTCCCCAAACACGTCATAGATACTGCTTGTGGCACATTATGAGGAAATTGCCACAGAAGTTGGCTTCCAATGCTCAATACAATAGTGGGCTGAAAAGTACACTTCAGCGTTGTGTGTATGACTGTCAAACTACAGAGGAGTTTGAGAAGCAGTGGGACTTATTTCTTGACACCTACAACTTGCATGATCATGTATGACTGCAAAGTCTATATAGTGAGAGGATGCATTGGGTACTAGTGTATTTAAAAGATGCATTTTGGGCTAGGATGAGCACCACACAACGTAGTGAAAGCATGAATGCCTTTTTTAAGAGTTTTGTTCATTCAGGCACTACACTAAAAGAGTTTGTCGATCAATTTGACAATGCCTTGAGGAAGAAGGTTGAGAACGAGAATGCAATAGACTTCCACTCTTTTAATTGTACAATCCCGTGCATATATCCTTTACCATTTGAGAGGATATTTCAACATGTGTACACAATTGCCAAGTTTAAGGAAGTGCAAAAGGAAATACTGGGAATGATTTGTTGCAATGCTCATCTTTACAAAACCGAAGTTGCAATTTCAACGTATCATGTGGATAACAAAATTAATACTGATGAATTTATCAAACTAGTTGCATTTTCAATTTACTTTAATAAACATAAATTCGAGGTGAAGTGAAGTTGTGGACTGTTTAAAATGAGAGGTATCATGCGTCGACATGCTCTTTCCATTTTAGATACACAAAATGTTCAAACCGTGCCTGAAAAATATATTTTGGAATGATGGAGGAAAGATATAAAACGAAGGTATATCTTTATTAAGAGGAGTAGTTACGATGGCTTGAGTGAAAATCTTGAGACCCAAAGATATGATCAAATCGTGAGGAGATGTTGTGAGGTAGAAAAAAAAATGCTTCTACCATGGAGGAACATTGTATTCATATGCTGCAGTGGTTAAATGTCATGGATGCCGATTATCTTTCCTCGAGACTTCTAACCACACCTTCGAGAGGTAATGATCCCACTGACCCCACAATAGTGAGCTCAAGAAAAGTGCTCAGTCCTCACATTGTGCGAGGCAAAGGCAAGCCACCATCAAAGCGGAGAGAGCCTCCAATGGAAAAGATTTCCAGTTAGTCAAATACGGGAAACAACAAGGCAAGGAACACTAGTGGCGTAAATAAAAGGAAAAAAAAAAAGTAAAATAGGTGCTTATTCATTTATGAAGAAATTTTTTATTCAACTTATTGATAGCAATTAATATGAAGTATTCATTTGTGCATATATTTCTTCAAACACAGCCATGTTAAACAACAGAAAGAGGTGGAATGGATGAATACTTGATTCCCAATGCAACTAACTTGCAACAAGGTTATATGATAGCACAACACAGTGTCATAACTCAAGTTTATGCTCGTAACCAAACAACATTTTACTAGTTATTTTGTTATTTACAATGCATTGTGTTACTTAACAATGTGTATCCTTCGTGGTAGATGCACTATATCAGAGATGGAAGTCCTGAAAATTGAAGATATTGAGAAAATTATGCATTGAAGTGATTATGAGAATGTTTAAATATATCACTTCATTATTAGTTGAATTTTGATATAATGTTTGACATATTGGTTGAATTTGAGGTATTGTAGGAACGTGTAAATTGCTTAATAGTCATTGGGAAAGTTGTTGTGTTTTGTAAAATGGTCATGATGATACAGAGTGATGCTCATGCTTTTGCATATCCCAAATTAATGATGCAGACCGATGCTAATGAATTCCAAATTAGTACTAATGAATACAAAGTATTCATGATGGAACATATTTTGCTTGATAGTCATTCAATGTGGATGTAGACCAATGCTCATGCTTTGCTAACATTTAGATTTTTTTTTTTGAGTCTTGATTTTCTGCTTATTTTCATTAGTGCAATTGATTTTTTGCCTTCTTTATCCTTGTATTTTCTTCTTCTAGACAAATGCTACTCACATTATCGTCATGTGCCACATTAGTCTTGGACTTGCCCCTCCACTGACTTTGACTTATTTATTTATTCAGGAACCAAGCCAAAAATAAAGGAAGGTTAGAAACTCAATCAATCTGAAAAAAAAAATATAATAGCGCCAATTGCACAAGTTAACACCATAACAAAATCTTATTCCGTTATCCAAGTTCAACTGTATCATAAAAAGTAAGAGAATTGCCTCGTTGCACCAAAACAAATTTTTTTGCTCTTTCTCCTGAAAATGCCCTCGAATTGATCTCCAAGATTGACGTCCTTTTTTACTATTTTTAAAGCCCACGTCATGTGCTCCCTGGGGCTAACGCACCCGGGTCCGTTCCCTAGACTTTTTCTTTAAGAAATTCTTGTTTTATTTTCCTTATCATCTCTGGTTATAACAAGAGAAATGTCATGTAGCATAAATGCCACATGTTATAATCAATTAAAAGTTGACACATGTAACACAATTACACATATCCTCTTTGAGTACATCTATTGGTAATGAAGCCTTATTACAGAAGGAAGGTGTGTAGTAAGACACTAACCAAATATAACACATGAAAAAAAGGACAGCTAAAATATATACAAGTAATTGATTTCATCAATTGGAACAAATGTGTGTGTGTGTGTGTGTGTGTGTGTGTGTGTGTAGACGTGGACATACTCATCATCTACCGTCATCCAATGGTTTCCAGACTTTCAAACCCAGTAGTACTTGTGCGGGTAGAAGAACAATCGTACTGAACAAAATGTTCAAACAGTCTATAGGTGCATTGAGAAGGTTGCATTTGGGTGTAAAGAATATCTGAGATCATCTCAGATATTTTTGTACTGATGAGAATACCCCCATCCCAAACACACACAACTTATTTCATTTCAATTGATGGGACCCATTATTTTTTCAACTTTCTATAAAAAGTAAAACATATCTTACTTCATACATCCAAACTCATTACTATTCACTTTTTCAGTGGGTCTCACATTCTTACACAAAACCAACTCAAACATCTTAGCTCACTACTATATACAAATATTTTCAGATATTCTGAGATACTTAGCATCCAAACGAAGCCCAAGTATTCAGTCTCTTCTGTATAGAGCTCAACCTTTCGCCAATTATGCTTTTCCATAATTCTCAATCCCTCTAACTCCATTACCACTTCCTTCATTGTAGGCTTATCCTCTTCTCTTAAGCTTATGCAGATTTTTTCATGATTAGCAACTCATTAACATTACCGCAACTTACAATATGATCCTCAAGAACTTTTCATAAATGACCTTCTTTTATAGCAGAACTAAAAGACATTGCCAAACTTCTATTGATTTCAGGCCTATCAAAAGAAAGTGTTTTCATACCTATCATGAATAACTTTAGCACAACACCAAAGCTATAGAAATTATTTTTTAATCACATAAAAAATTTTGCAGAGAAACTATGAAGGAAAAACTTCAGAATTACTATTTGTAGTTGGTGACTTTGTTGTATCTGGGAGGTGCATTGCTTGTAACCTAGTAGCAAACTCATATATTACTATATCCGCTCAACTTTCTTCAACAATTTTAAGGTGATAATCGCAATGAGATCAAAATTTGATATGACAGCTTTCAAGCTGATGAATTAAGACTTTGTCAAACTAGATTGGTTTGATGGAATGCATTTTACTCGCTACAAGGACCCAAATATGTCGACAATGATCAAATCAAAGCAGAACGCTAGAAACATGAAGAATATGAAGTGGTGTGGTATGTTGGGGAAAAATTCTAAATACACTTACTGATCATCTCTACTAAATGTTTACATCAATTGAGTCACTAAAAGAGATTTGGTAGGCATTGGATTTCAAGTATAGAATCGAAAAATAAATTTTGGTGAATAAACTTTGAGATCTTGAAGTTGAAGTTTCTGAACCTTTGCAAGTTGGGGCTATTATTGTCATACTTCCTCTAAGTTGGAATGAAAACAGAAACAAACTTATGCATATAACAGAAGATTTCACTATAGAAAAAATTAAAATAAAATTTTGAATTCAAGAGGAAAATCGAATTCGTGATAAGAAATACTATGTTGATGAGAAAAATAGGTTTCAAAATAATTATCGAGGAAACAAGACAAAATATAACGACTTTTCCGACAACGATGACAAGTACAATAAAATAAAAATATGTTACAATTGCGAAAAGAATGGGCATCGTAAGTGCGAATGCCAATACAAGAAGAAACACGGGAAAGAAGATGGTAATCCCAATAGTGCAAAACTAATTGAAAAAAAGACTTCAAAAATTGTAGCCATGGTCTTTGAAATACCTATTAGCATGATACATAATTAAATATGGCTACAATGATCGAGTCTTCTTATTGGTGATATGACTCAGGTGCTACAATCTATGTTTCGAACCAAAGATCTCAATTCAAAAATTATGAAGATTTAGTAGATGGACGTATAGTACTAATAGAAAATCACAGCTCTTCAAAAGTTGTGGAAAAAGGAATTGTGGAACTTCAATTCACTTCTGATAAGAAACTTATGATTTTCAATGTTCTTCATGTTCCAGAAATAAAGAAAAATCTTGTATGTGCAAATTTGATTTGTAAGAAATGTATCAAGACTCTAATCGAGCATGATAATTTAATTATATTTTTAAAGGGGGAGAGTTTGTTGGAAGAGGGTGGTACTCTTGTGATGGCATGTTTAAACTAAGTATTAATAAACACAAGTTCTGATTCTGCATATATTGTTGAGTCTTCTACGTTGTGGCACAATCATTTAGCATACTTGAATGTTAAATCTTTAAAATTTATGTCTAAACATAGTTTAATTCCATATAATCATGAACATGGTGCTAAATGTAAATTTTTCATTCAAGCGAAAATGACAAAGAAACTTTTTTTCCAAAATAGACAGAAATACACAATTATTAGAACTAATGCATTTTGATTTTTGTGGACTTAATGGTATTTTAACCATAGGAGTCAATATATATTATATTACTTTTACTGATGATTTCCCAAGATATACATATGTATATTCAATAAAAAGTAAAGATGAGACCTTCAATACATTTAAATCTTATCAAGTCTATTGTTGAAAATCGAAATGAAAGAAAAATTATGATACTTCGTAGTGACAAAGGTGATGAATATTTTCCTATTGAATTAGTTTTATATTACGAAGAGAATGGCATTATATATCAAACTAGTGCACCCCCACAATAAAAATTTTTAGCAAAAAGAAAAAACAAGACACTAGTTGATATGTTAAATGTTATGATTTTGAATGAAAAAGTGTCTTTTAGTTTGTGGGAGAAGCTTTGCTTATAGCATCCCTTGCATAATAGAATATCATCTATGAAGCTTAAAGTTTCATCATATGAATCGTGGAAATGAAGGAAACCAAATCTGTAATACCTAAGGGTATGTGACTATTTTGTGACGCATGTCCTTGTGGTGGGACTTTAAGATATAGTTTTAGAAAATAAGATGAAAATTACTGAACTTTCTTAAACATTTTTCTTTCCTCCCCAAGATATAAAAGATTCTATAGTTAAAATTAAAATTTTTTTTGAAAATTAAAACTTTTTTTGGAAATTTAAAAGAGAGTTTGCAGCGGAATTCCTTAAATTAAATAGAAAGTCCCTTTTTACAAAATATGAGTTCATACATTTATTAGAACCTGCCTAAGCTTCAGTCACCTTTTTCCTAGACCATCAATCTCAGTACTGACATTTTGTACTCATTTCATTCTTAGGTGGGGCACACATAAAATTAAAATGAGTCAAAGAATCAGTAAACATAACTTCATACTGTAAAAATGTACTAACATGTATTTTCATTCGTGCATTTATCATTCTTCTATATACTTTACATAAAACATTTTCTTTCCTTAGAAAATATTACAAGGTGGGGTTTTTCCTTAAGATAAAATCGGTTTTCATTCCTCATAAAAATATTCCAACACCTTATACATTCATTCATAAGAAAGAAAATAAATAAATAAACCATTTCATAACATCAAATTAATTGTTATCACTTTTCATTAGTCGGTACACACTATTATGCCCCATGTGTTGGGATTAGTGGTCTTTTGGACTCATATTCTGCCTATGGCCACAGGTTGGAAATCTCTTTCAATCTGGGGGCACCATTAGGTACACTACCAGTACTACTTACTCAGCATTGCAATCTGCCCAGTCCATTGGTACTATCATTCTTTTATTCAGTCATGGTTGTTAAGTTGTTTCATACATCAAAATATTCATTCATTTCAGTCATTTCTTTTTCGTTCTTTATCATTCATTAGTCCATTTCATTTTATAAACATCATTTCATAATATAAAACATAAACATCATCATTTCATTTCATGAAATATAAAGACAATAGTGCTACACGTAACATCCATTTCACATGCATACAATTATTCTTGAGGCCATTAAATACATATACTCTAAAATATTAATACCCTAGTATACTTTCATAAAATATCATTTTATTTCTAAGAAAACATTTCATTTACTTATGTTGCATAAAAGACATTTTTCTCATAAAAATATTTCATTTCATTTTCATAAGGAGAAACATTTCATTTTCATTCCCATATCATTTAGAAAGTTCTATAAGAGTATGAATATAATGCTTACCTAGACCCATGTCATTTTCATTTCATGCAGTCCATTCACATGTGTGTCAAATGGCAACCTACATTCATACATAACTTTACGTTATTTCCTTTTTAAGTGCATATGCAACTTAACCGTAGAACTTGCATAAACCTACCATTTACTTAAACTTCATTCACTTAGACATATTACATTATCCAAATACATCTTCCATACATACATTTACTACCCTTTTCTTATCTCAAATCTATAGCTTGTGACCCACTTGAGGTCACCTTCCAACTTCTTTCATCCAACTTCATGGGCTTATACTTTAAAGTGAATCTCCATGCTTCACTTTAAAATCCAAAGCACCTATCCTATCAGCTCCATCATTCCCTTCCTCCATTCAAATATAAGTCAATCCAACACTTCAACATAATCCACTCAATCCAAGCTTCATTCAAGTACTCATACCCAATTGTATAATACAACTAAAACCAAGAATACACATACAGCTAACCCAAAATGTACATGTACCTTACCTATTTATCACTTAAGGTCAACATACAGTTCATCAATCTTGATATATTCAACTTCATCCATACTTCACTTACAGTTCAGCCCATGACACCAATTAGCACCATCTACACATTTCTTTAATCACAATACTCACATCCAACTCAAACCCAATACATTCTACACTTTTGGATTTAACACCAATACATAGCATCCAAGTTTCACACTTCAGTATACATAATCCACATTATAAATAATATGAGGCCGATTATCAATTTTTGGATAGAAATTGAGTACATGAAGAAAAGAGGTGTTTATGATGGTTGCCTTTCAATGGCTATGATGCTAGTCTGGGTCAATTGTGGTTGTGGATTTGGGCTGGGTCACGTTGGCAGGGAGCCTACAGTGGCTTGTTTTGTGAGGTGGCAACCTGGCTTCAACGGGGCGTGTCTGATGTGAGGGCTTTTAGTGGCCTCGCTACCGTGGACTAGAGGAGCAGTTGCCGTGGTTGACCGTAAGGTTGGGCATTTCCAATGGCCTTGGTGGTCTATGGGGTTGGAAGCTTGATACGCTACTATCAATTCTTCATAGTGGCTGGTGCTGGCAACAGAGAAAATCACGAGAAAGAAGGAGAAGAGAGAGTGGGAGGAAGACCAAGAGAGAGGGAATCCGTACCTGTCCCTTGCGATGGTTGAGCTGGGGCTAGGTCATCACAGAGGGGGGCCTATGGTGGCTTCGTGGCTTCACTGTTGTGACGTCTCCAAATTTTGTTTGGGATCAGACAGACATGTGAAGCGCAGGACATGCAATACAAGATCACCTACCCCCATTCATGACAATTAAAGATGCAATGCACTTAGCATGCAAATAACAAAATGCAATATTCGCAACGGTTAACGTTTTTCTTCGAGCAATACTATGTACCAGAAGTAATGTATCCCAAAAATATAAACATACTTTATGACATTCACAATATAACTAATATCCTTGTCCAACAGGTTTGTAACATAATTACTACTGGAGACAAAGCTCCCTAAGTACATGCAAAACTAACTGCTAGGCTAATCCATCGAGTAGCTTGCGCAACTCAGTCAAGGATGCCATAATACTATCGAGGAAATGGAGCATCGAAGTGATGAGCTCTGCATCGTACCATTGTTGTCAAGTCGACTGCCTCCAATCGATCATTTGTCGCGTCTCCTGATCCTGACACATGATTTATCAATATGGGAGAAATGGTAGTTGGGACTACCATGGTGAAATTTGATTACAAATCTTAACAAGTTAACATACAATTTAAATATGCATGCATTATAATAAAAGCATGAATGCATACATGACAATCATAAATAAGTATGACGTGACTTGACATATAACATGGCATGAACTAACATGACTTAGACAGAACAAAGACTGAACTTGAAACCCGACGTGAAGTGAACTAACATGAGAAGAACTGAACTGACGTGAACTTAAACATGACATAAAGCTAAACGTGAACTGACATGAATTGAACTTGAATTAAACGTGAACTGACTGAAATTGAACATGAACTGAAAGTGAACTAACTAAAATTGAACATGAAATAACTGAATGTTAAATAACAAGAGCATAAATGTGAAATATGTGAACTTGGAATCTTGTTCAATAATTAAGCGTGATTAATAAAAGTTACCATATGGGTGATACATGGTTCCTCTTGATTCATGTGTCCCTATTGATTTTTGCATCACAATACAAGTATCTGCACTAGCTGTGAGTGTGTTAACATACGTGCCAGTATCTCGACCCTATCAGCTTGGCTAGGCGTTGTGTCCTCCCCAATGGCCCATTTTTCGCCTTGCGAGTCTCGTTCTCCTTCCATAGTGAGTCTACCTCGGCAATAAGCTTTTTTTACTATTCCTTCCATTTCTGCGAGCCTTCCCTCCATGTTTCGCGATGTCACTTCCTCGTTTATGGTTGCCTAAGATCGAGTGGCGGTGGACATGTGAAAAGTACACTAGTATTAAGACAAATAGAGACATATCTCACAGACGGCGCCAACTGTTATGGACGTGTTTCACAACTTCACACGCATGATAACCTACAACCACAGAGTTGTGCGGCTTGGGGGTCGTAGGGAATACCTCTGATGCCTAAGGTAGTAATCACAATAAGAATCTCCTTTTCTAAACAAATTAATCAGATCCCCTTCACATACCTGGGGAATATGTATATATAAAGCCCATGACAGCAAGCTTATCAAATCCCCTTCGAACAGAATCTCCCCTTCGATAGCAAGCTTATCTATTATTTGAAATTCAAGTCTTGGGATGGAGAGCATAATCAAATCCAACTGATCGAATAGCTCTTCCTGTCTAAGATATTCTCAATTGGTTATTCCTTCAATGGTTGGGATGGATTGGGCACTCAGGGGAGTCGGTTATTGGTTTGAGTTGTAGCCCAGGCCCGTGAAGTGGCCCAATAGGCCTCAGAGTTGTATTAAGCCCCTTCCAATATGCAAATAACATATATAAAAAACTGAAATTGAAAATATTGTGAGTTCAATATTTTTAACATGCATACTAAAGAACTAATGAACAACATTTTGTACACTTCAATTTAAGTACGTGATAATCGTATCTAAAATTTTCAACTTAATCAATAATACCTAGCAATTCAAAACTTCAATTTAAGCAACAATTAATCGACATTTGAACACTTACTTTAACCAAATCATGGCAAATGACAACCTCCATATATGTGATAGTGTGATTAAGATATAGAAAAACCATGTAAAATAGCAATAAACTATGGCCATGTCCTCGACTACTCTCTAAATGAAGGTAAATGTATTTACACTCTCATTTTGGCATAAATATCTATATGTTGGACTAGCAATTTAAATGACTTGAAATTTGAGGTCATTATCACCGAGGATTTATTTAAAAGCATGAGTAGGTTCCTTTTCTAGAGCAGGTGGCTATTGATATATGCACTTTTACATGTTTTCCAAGCATGCTATATTATTCGTTTGTTTCAGCATTACATTGTTTGAAAGACTAGAAAAAATCTAAAATTTGATGTGTTTTCATAATTTGTTTCTATTCTTCTCAACACTATCATGCTACTTATGGTGCACTCTATTGTAAAGTTGATGTGGTAAATAACTACATCATACCACTTACATTTCAAGGTATTAGAGACTGTCTTCTATGAACACATGTAAGGTATAGTGTGGCGCCCTCGACCCCCACATGTGGTTAGGTGGAAGTCGTGATACCAGGATGATGACCACACAGATCATACACCCTCATCGCCATGTGCAAGAGTGTGCAAACATGCGTAGATGTGTGTAGCAAAAATAGCACAGCAGAAAGATATAAGGTAGTCAAAACTATGTACCAAAAAGTTTTAAACTTTACAACTCACAATAAAAACCACCAATGGACTATATAGTCATCTAGCTGAAATAAAGGAACTGAAACAAACTCCAACAACAAATACGAGTACGGTCCCAAGCCTTCACTCTTCAGGTGGGGCCGGTCCCTCTGATAATACCCATTCTCTGCATCAAAGCCTATGGTTCCATGAAAGTAGGAATACCACAGTGAGATTTCGCAATCTCAGCAAGTACTCAATAAGCAACAGTCAAGAGTTTAAAACATTTATACAACCAACAAAGTAAGATAGTAATATAAGCAAAAGACAGCAATACCACAATGAGAATTCCGCTCGGCACGTACGAGACCAGCCATCCACTAGGCCCCTCCAGCAGAGGGGCTACGGAGTCGTGCCAAGAGCGTTAGCGTCTTAGCTGAGCCAACTGTCGCCCGGCGATAGCTCAGCAGACGTCACTCAGTTTTACAAACTCTCGAGTGACCAGAGAAGCTCCACCGAGATAATACCTCATCTCAGCTTGGAGTTGTGATACGCACATACCCACAAAAATGTTACCAAGATACGAAAGCCCAGTTTTCAATCATGCCACATGGCAGAACACAATACAGTTAAATAACATAGTTTTCAAATCATGCCACATGGCAGATATTAATAAAAGTAAATATGCATATGCATGATAGACAGTATATTGGAAGACATGGCATAACACACATCAGACAATATACATCATTACAACATTCACAAAGTGCACAGTTTAATAAACCCAACTATACACGTAATCCCATCCTCCATCCAGCCCATGGCCCAATTTCCACAACCACACAATTATCAATCCCAACACTTCGCAGGGCCATCTCAACACAATTGACTACAAACAATGTTAGTGATAAATGGATGTCATAATCCCCAAGGGTCGTGTTGGAGTGGCACTTACAATGCAGTCAGGAAATCTAGATGATCGAGTGCGCGTCGATCTATGGGTCCCGCAATTGGACAAGCGCGTGCGTCGCTACGTGTACGAACACCAAGCGGCGAGTAAATAAACAATCAAAAATAGAAAACTAAAAAGAAATTTCGAGGCAGCTATGGCTCACCGAGGTGACACCAAAAGTGGTGGAGCAGCGGCAATGCAAGGTGGCAGCAGCGGATATGGGCTCAAACTCATGAGTTGGGTGGTTTTGTGAGATAGGGACGACGGGTAAGGGGATGTAGGTGCTCAGGGATGGTCACGTGGCCTTGAGAAGGCAGCTGGGGGCGGCTAAGCATGCCGGCACACGACAAAAACTCTCCTGAGTGCTTCGGTAAGCAAATTAAAGGATGGGGTTTCACTAGATCTAGGCTTCAAGATGGAGAGAAACGGAGTTGGGATGGGTTTCGAAGGGTGGAGATCCGACGTATTTGTGGGCCATGATGGTTGCAACCCAGGCTGTGATAGGTGGTACAAGATGATGGGGGAGGTGGCGCTTGACACAGAGGGCTTGACGCGGTAGTGGGTGCCTATTGACATCATCAAAGAGGATGAAAGAACCAAAGAGGGGGGGTTCTGTAGACGAGGACTCGAGGCAAAGCTGGACTTGCGACGGTCGGTGGCGCTGCAAGGGTCACGGGTGTGGGAAGGGAGGAAGAAGAAAGAAAAGAAAGGTGGGCTGCGACGAAAGGAGAGAACGATGAAGCCCTAAGGTCTAGGCTGAAACGGTGTTGTTTCAAGGGGATGAAGGCTGGGCTTCACACACAACGGGTTGGACCCATTCACACACCTCATTTGGCCCACTGAACACAACACACAAATAATAATACATATAAATAATTAAAACACTCTAAACTTGGGATCTCACATCCTCCCCCTTTAAAAGAAATTTCATCCTCAAAATTGACAAGCTAACTATAGCTACTACTAAAGAGCTCACCAAGCTAATAATCTTAGTCTCTACTTCACAAGTTCTAGCATTAGCACGACTAGTTTCTTCAATAGCACATCACGTCCAAAACCCCAAGGCAAGTCATGCAGTTCAAAAATCTCCACTCAACAAGAAACTATTATAAAACACCCATGGATCCTAATGCTTCTTACCTCATAAATCCGGTTATGATATCCATTGTTGATGCCTACGCTTCAACTGCACACCACACATTGGTGACCTAACAATCTCTTCTTAAGTTAATTAACAATGTCCATAATTCTCTCAACAGAACGTACAGTCTCCAAAGGAAAGTATAGCCTCAAAATTTAAATTCCTATGTGACTTCAAGTCACAACTGATTCTTGAAGATAATCACAACAATTACTGTCAACCATCATTTCACTAAGTATCACACTACCGTTATACACTCCGATCATCTCACCAAAAAGCCTAAGGTTAAGATCTCTTGAATTTAATACTATCGTATCGAACCCACTTCAACACCTACCAAAACAACTTCTTCCAAGCCAAAATGAAACAAGGACCTGTACTCTCTGAAATCCATACACACTCACAATTATTACGCGTCGATCTCTTGCATCCTTAGCCAAAACCAATACTTCTCCAAATGGATAAGTGATCAATTACTACCATAAGCATTCCAAAAGACTATAACATCCGGCTCGGGTTACCCTTGAGGCCAATTCCCTTCCTCCCAAGTGGCTCCAGCAGACTCCTTTGTGGATCTCTGCCAGCATGTACTGCACCTCATCCGGCCAGAGGCATCTGAGAAGTGGCTCGAAGAAGCCTCTCTTGTACAAGACCCCTTCCAGCAAGGTGGACCAAGCTACCCTATTCCTGACCTTTCGTGCTTCTTTCGAGTCACCCAGTAGCTTGCCATCCTGCAGGAACTTTCTGATGTCCGCTGCCCATTTGGGGGACGTTGGGGTAGTGACGGACATCTCACCCCCGATGGACAGGGTTTCGACTGTTCTGACCACGATGTGTTCCGGGAGGGGGAGCTCTTCCTGTCGAGACGTGGCCTTTTCCAACCGGTCTGCCTTTCGATTCTCTTCTCTCAGGATTTGCTGGATGCAGAAATAGCGGAAGCAATCACAGCTCGTTGCAAACGAGCTGGAGGTACTTTTTCAACCTTTCTTCTTTCGTGGCGAATTGCCCCAATACTTGGCTAACAACCACTTGAGAGTCAGCCATCAGTTCTACCTCATCAGCTCCTAGCAACCTAGCAACTGACATCACAACCAAGAGCGCCTCATACTCGGCTTCATTGTTGGTTGCTTTGAAGGCAAGCTTGTCTACGTAGTTATGCTCCTCCCCTTGTTCGGTCACTAGGTGCACCCCCACACCCCTGCCAACCCGACAGGACAAGCCATCTACATAGACCTGCCAAGGCTTTCCATAGGGTGCAATCATGACTTCCTCTAGGAAGCTAGTGAACTCTACAACGAAGTCCGATAATACCTGTCCTTTGATTGCAGTGCGGGGCAAATACTCCATATCGAACTTGAGCTCAATCGCCCACTTGGCGAGCCGTCCCAAGGTGTTTGGCTTCTGTAAGAATTTCTTGAAGGGAAGGCCGGTGAGCACTTTCATTGGGTGGGCCTGGAAGTATGGTCTTAATCTTCTTGCAGTGACAACCAAGGTGAATACTAAGATTTCAGTCCACGGGTACCTAGCTTCGACTCCACGGAAGGCCCGACTCATGTAGTAGATGGGCCGCTACCCTTCCTGCGTTTCCCGGACTAGCATTGTCGACACAGCGTGTAAGGACACGGCTAGGTACACGGTCAAGTCCTCACCTAATTTTATTTGGCTTAGCAGCATGGGGTAGTCCAGGTACTTCTTCAGGTCGGCAAAGGCTTATTCACAGGCTGCATCCCATTCTTGGGCCTTCCTCAAAACTTTGAAGAAGGGAAGACACCGGTTCGTTGACAAAGCAATGAAGCGGTTCAGGGCTGCTACCCGCCAGGCCAGCCTCTAGACTTCATGAAGTGGTTCCCGACTCAAACCCAAAATGCGCACTTCGACGGGTTGAGTTTCATTTAGTATCACCGAAGGACGGAGAAGGCTTCACGAAGATCTGAAGATGCTGCCCAAGCTCCTTGCTCTTTACTAGCAGGTCGTCCACATACACTTCCATGTTCTGGTTGATCTGCTACTTGAACATCTTATTGACCAACCATTGGTAAGTGGCACCAGCATTCTTGAGGCCGAACGACATGGCTTTGTAGCAGTAGAGCCATCGGTTCGTAACGAATGTTGTCATTTCTTCGTCGTCTGGGCTCATCCTAATCTAATTGTACCTCGAATAGGCGTCCACGAAGCTAAAGAGGGGATGTCCTGCTATCGAATCCATAATTAGTTCGATACGTGGCAGTGGGAAGCTGTCCTTCGTGCAACCTTTGTTTAGGTCGGTGAAGTCGACGCACATCCCCCACTTCCCGTTGGCCTTCTTCACCAAGACCATATTAGAGAGCTATTCTGGGTAGTGAACCACACGGATGAACCCCGCTGCCAGGAGACCGTCTACCTCATCTGCTATTACCATGTACTTCTCGGCACTAAAACTTCATCATTTTTGCCTGACTTTCCAAGCCTTCAGGTCGACACAGAGCCAGTGCTCGATGATGGAGTTGTCTATCCTGGGAATTTCCTTGTGGCTCCAAGCAAACACGTCTTAGTGCTTGATGAGAAGACATTTTAAAGCCTACCTCAACTCCAGGTCCAGCTTGGTCCCGACCTAGACTGTCCGCTCCGGTCTTTATTGGTCGACCAAAACCAAGTTCAAGGGCTCATTGGGTTCAACCTGCCGAACGGTTTGCTATTGCAGACCTCTTCATCCCATTCAGTCAAGGTCGGTGGCGAAGGCGGCCCAGGCGTCTCTCCTACCTTTTCAACTGTCGTGACTACCTTGACCTCGTGCCTCAGCTCTCGAGCGTAGCACTCCCAAGCTAGGACCTCCTCGCCACGGACCTCCCCCACTCCCAAGTTAGTAGGAAAATTTATTTTGAGGTGGTCGATGGAAGTCACCGCCCTCAAGTTGTTAAGGGTGGGACGTCCCAGTATTGCATTGTACGAGGAGGGGGCTTTAACCACCAAGAAATCGGCCATGGTTGCGGCGGTCCTAGGAGCCTTCCCAGCTAGGACAGATAGGGTGATGGCCCCTATTAGTTGAACAATGTCGCCTGTGAAATCCTTGAGTGGCATAGGGGCTGGGCATAGCCGGTCCGGGCTGATATCTATCCTAACGAAGGCTTCCCAGAACAGGATGTCTACCAAGCCACTGTTGTCAACCAGGATTCTTCAGGTCATGAAGTTTGCAATCTGCATCATCACTACCTGTTGAGTTCGTGTTTCGCAGCCCGAGCAGTGCCATAGTAGCTAATCTTACGCCACCTGCACTTAGGAGGAAGAAGGGGCTCCGATGACTTCCAGGGTAGCTTCGATTTCAAAGTTAGTGAAGAACACACAAGTAACGGGGAACGCTTAGAGAAATAGGAAAAATAGTAAGGGTTCAGAGAGCCTTCTCGCTGGAGGGATGACTGTTATTTATACTTGATTCAGACCCTACTACCGAGGGAGGTCATGGAGTGTTAGGTCATACCTAAGTCAAACCTGCTACCTCTCCTCCCCTCTGCCATGACAATGTGTTAGGCCGCGGCTCAGACTGTCGTGGGAGATCATGGCATGTCAGATCGTGCTTAATTAGACGTATTGCCACCATCCTGCCATGACAGGGTGTCAGGTCGTGGTCGAGCCGTCCTGCATACCCTGGCAGCACGTCGTTGCTTGCTGGGTCCCCTGACACGCACATTAAATGCTACGTGTCTCGGGTCTGACGTGCCCACGATCGAGCACATCCACCCTCCTACATACAGCAGGGTAGTCTGCACGGTACCTTATGGCAGGGCTCAGTGGGTCACCGAGTCCTAAGATGGGATTCTTGGAGTATCCGAGCTCAATGCCAAAGCTCTTCCGATAGGCTTACGGTTGTGGGCTCGGTACGCGGTCTTCCGGTCCAGGCTTCTAGCCCACGTCGGGGTTTCGTTCAAGGGGTCTAGGGTTCACGTAGCTTGATCCCTTTGGGCCTGGGCCCTTCTGAGAAAATGGCCCCCTCACACTACCAACGCGTCATCATGCGGGTGGAGGATGTCCTCTTCGTCCTTCTCGCCAAAGGTTCTTGTAGCACCCCCATGGTGCCGCGGGGCCCTGACAGGAGCTCTCACGTGGTGAACACCTCCTTATAGCATGCTCTACGGGCGTGTGCTCTCCGAGCCGATGAAGTGGTCCCTCCTCCTACATATCCTCTGGTAATCGTGTGGATTTTCCCAATCGGTCCATCTGCCGTTGGAGGACTCCTCTGAGCTTCTATCCTCGTTCCCTGCCTTCCTGGGCTTGCACCCCACAGGAGGCCTAGACGCCCCCCTCACGCCAGTCTTCCCGGTCCTCTAACTAGCGCCTCCGGTTCCATTGGTCTTCCTCCCTTCTTCTTTTCATGGCATTGCAATTTCTGGTTCTATGTCAATTGGTCATGTGGTACTCGCACTATTGGTGGCCCTCTTTGCCTCGGCCCGGCCCTCTCTGTGGGCTCAGGGCCTCTCCCTTTCTCTTAGCGTCTTGTGCTCCTCTTTTTCCCCCTTCGTGGCCATGACCCTCCACTTTGTCCAGCCGCCTTCTGATCGGCTTGCTCCATCTCAGATCGTCACGGAGCCATTGGGGCTTCAAAAGTGTCTTTCGCATTGATGAATCCATTTGCCCAGTCCATAAATGCCATCAGCGTGGTGGGTGTCCTTTGTGCTATTTCAACCATAAACGGGTTCCTAGATCAGATTCCCCCCAAGAGCGCTGCCAAGGTGATCTTCTCATCTTGGTCGTCTGTAGTCATGCGTTCCCAACTGAAACGGAAGAGATACGACTTCAGGCTTTCGTCGTCTCGTTGTTTAACTATGAGGAGGTAAGCAGCTGAGTGCCTCCTCTTCCGGCTCGCCATGAACTGTGTCATGAAGAGGCGAGCCAACTCGTTGAAGCTATCTACGATCCCAGGCGACAGAGACACAACCAAGCCCTGGCGGCTCCCTTTAGTGTCAATGGGAAGGCTTAGAAGGCGATCTCTCCTAGGAAGCCATGCAAGGTCTGTGGGCCTTGAACGTCTCCAGGTGTTCCAATGGGTCTTTGAACCCGTCGTACACTTCCATCTGGGGAACCTTGAACTTGGGCAGGAGGGTTATTTCCATCTGCACAATAGATCGATGCTGACGAGGTGCATCTTGCGTCTTTCCTCCTCTACTGTGGGGTTCATCGGGACTCACCGCGAGTCCACGTGCTCGTTGCCACTAGGTTCTCCTCCTCCCATCATCTCTTTGTTGGTCCACCTGAGCGCTGCATTCTCCTGGCGGATCGCTCCCGTTTCTTCCATCAACTTCCTTATCATCTCCTCCATTCTTGCGAGTCTTGCCTCCATTGCTCCGTTCTGGTTCTCCTCCCTCAGTGTAGTTTGGGACCGTGTTGCTGCCGACATGCGAAGTACATGTTTTCATGAAAAATATCCCATAGACGGCGCCACTACTGATGTCGTGTATCACAGCCTGAGCAATACCACAGCAGCCAAGATCTCAGGACCTACAACGTGGACGAAGAATGGATTTCGGTGACGTCTGGGGTCACTCCAATGCTAAAGTCAGCAGAGATTATTTGAGTGATGAAGAAAGCTAAATAAGTCAAGAAGTAGAAGAGTTCAGAGAGCCTTCCCCTAGAAGGGATGGCTGTATTTATACCAGGCTTGGCCTCGACTGTTGAGGGAGATCGTGGAGTATCAGGCCGTGCTCTGGTCACACCTGCCACCACCCTCATGTTGTGGTAGTGTGTCAGGCCATGGTCGTGCCTTCCTACGACACCTTTGGCAACACGTCATTGCGTGTTGGGCTCCTTAACACGCATTGAATGTAGCGTGTCTATGGCTTGGCGCTCCCAGGCTTGGACACGCCCTCCCACCTACACTCTACGGAAGTCATCTACTACGTACCCTATTGCAAGGCTTGGCTACCCACCGAGGTTCCAAGTGATCGCTGCCTTGTTGTGGGCTCTTTGACAGGGCCGAGCCCGATGCCGAGGCCTTTGCGGATGGGCAGGCGAGTTGTGTGCTTGGCACCTGGTTTCCTGGCTTGGGCGCTTGGCCTGTTTTGGGTTCCCGCTTGAGGGACTTGGGGTCTCCGCAGCTTGATCTCTTTGGGCCTGGACCATTCTCCAGAAAGACCCCCTCACAAGGATAATACTTTCCATTTCTCATAAATATCTTCCACCATTTCATTATTGAATAGAGCTCGTTTCTATTAATTTGTCCATTCGCATCTCAAACGTTTGAAAACTGAAACTTCCAACAAGGAGTGCCTTCCTTTCTCTGAGAGAAAGTGTGAGGTTCTAGTGCCTTGGGTTTACTCTCAAAGGTCTACGTCTCACTTCATGTGAGCACTGTGGTATCGGTTTTTGCTTGTGAGTTCGTAATGGAAGTAGAAGACTTAGCATCACAATGGGAGAAGCTACATCTTTCCAAGGAGGAAAGCTCTTTCTTTCATGTTAACCCAGAAACCTATACTGAGGAAGATGCACGGGGCAAAAACTGTCTGGTGGGGAAGGCCTTAACTGAGAAGAGTGTTAATAGCGAGGGATTTAGGGTCACAATGTCTCAAATATGGAAGTTGGAGGGGTGGGTTATTTTCAAGGAGTTGGGACAACAATGCTTTCTGATAGAATTCCAAAAGCTGATAGATAAAGAGAGAGTCTTGAGTGGACGTCCATGGTTTTTTGATAGACACCTTCTAACCATGATGGAAGTGGATGAAACAATATCCATTCATGCATTACAGTTTCAGTTTGAACCTTTTTGGGTGCAGTTGCATAACCTGTCGTTAGCAACCATGACAGAAGAGTTTGGTCAGCAGTTTGCAGAAGCAATTGGTCATGTTATCAGACTTGAAGCCGAGGCTGATGGGCGAGCTTGGAGGAGGTGCCTCAGAGTAAGGGTAGCGGTGGATCTCCATCAACCTCTTCTGAGAGGGAAATGGCTGATGCTAGGTGAAAAACAACACTGGATTCCCTTTAAATACGAACGTTTACAGAGCTTTTGTTTCAAGTGTGGGGTGCTATTTTACAAAGGAAGGAACTGCACAAGGCTGAGAGCTAAGCAACAAGGAGATGAACAAGCTTCATACCAGTTTGGCCCCTGGTTACGAGGGCAACCCAGAAACACAAACATTTTTGACAGGCGTAGGTACGGTGGTGGTGGAGGTGGAAACCACCGCAAGGGTGAACAACAAGGAGACAGGGATCGTGTTGAACGAGAAGAACCAAGGTGCAAGGGCAAAGCTCTCAAAGTGGAAGTTTTGGCGGGAAAGCAGGACACGTCCCTAGCGGAAAATGAGGAAGAAAAAAAGCAAGGGGTCCAATCCCAACCACCAGCAGAAGAAGCAACAGTAAGAGTTGATCCTGTCCAGGGTGGCTACCTTGGGAACCAGTTACAAGATCAGATGGAAGATCATCTCACTGAAGGCTTGCAGTCAACACACGTGCATGTGTCCTCTTTCGGGTCTGACACACCAAAAGAGAACTTTATGTGCAAAGAAGGAAAATGGCCCCCACCTATGATGATGGAAAGTGGAAAGGTTTAAAAAGGAAGGGGGTGGCACCTACTAGGAGGGCTGATGTTCCTAGGCAGCAGGTTCCTAGGCAGCAGGTTTCGGGACAAGGTATGGGATCATGCAAGTTGGCTAGTGCAAATGATCATGTGAAGCCTGGTAGGGTTGACTTGGTAAGCACTGTCAGAAGGTGGAAAAGAAAGGCTCGGGAAAGAGCCATCCATGAGGAAGGCAATGGTGATACCCCTCTGGCTAATACCCCTAACAGGCCAGCCAGAGTTTTCTACCAGAGGGGATGCAAGAGAAGGAAGACCCATAGCAACTCGGTCTCAAAAAAGAGTAAGGGAGTTGTTGGCACAAATGAAGACTTACTGGTTCAGGCAGAGGCTGGTCTCCAGCCCTGCCAAAATCAATGAGTATTTTGGTGTGGAACTGCCGAGGGCTTGGGAACCCTCATTCAGTTTGTGTCCTTAGGAATTTATCTAAGGAAAAGTGCCCCTTGTTAGTTTTCCTTGTGGAAACTAAAAGCAGAACTAAAAGAATGGAAGGGATCAGGAGAACTTTAATGATGGATGGTTGCTTTGCAGTTGATTGTGTGGGACTAAGTGGTGGTATTGCTCTCTTATGGAAAGATAAATGGAATGTCAAAGTGATTAATTACACTAGATGGCATATCAGTGCACTGATTCAGGAAGATGACTGTGGACCAACATGGCAATTTACTGGTTTTTATGGTCACCCAGATACTGGAAAAAGGAGAGGCAGTTGGCAACTTTTGAAGATGATCAAACCTCCCAGGCCCATGGCCTGGCTGTGCTCTGGAGACTTCAATGAGATCCTTCACCAAAAGGAGAAAATGGGAGGAGCAAGCTGACCCTATAAACAAATTGAGGAGTTTAGGCAAGCAGTTGACTTTTGTGGCCTTAATGACATTCACTCTCAGGGACTAAGCTTTACATGGTCTAATAATAGGGCTGGCAGGGAATTCACAAAGGAAAAGATTAATAGAGCATTGGGAAATAAGGAATGGAATGATATTTTCAAGCATAGCTCGTGCACTGCTCTTGCATCAGTTAAATCTGACCATTCACCTCTCCTCATTGAAACATGCAGAACAAGCCACAAGAGAAGGAAAATAAGAGTGTGCTTCAGATATGAGATGGCATGGGAGTTAAAGGAAGAATGCCAAAAGGTAGTCAGTGAGGCATGGAGGAGGGACACTAGATCAAGTTGTGAGGCTAGTGACCTGAGAAAACAACTAGATGCTTGCCAACAGGAGCTGCTAGCTTGGAAGCAGAAAACAAAGAAGCAGCAGAACATGAACATCACACAAGGGCTACAAAGCATTGGGGAATTACAAGAATCTGGCTCAGGCAGTCATCTTGCTTGCATGAAAAAGGCCCAGGAGAATGTGGTGTCTGCTATGACAGAAAATGATTTAAAGTGGCGCCAAAGGGCAAAGCAACACTGGCTCAAACATGGAGACAGGAACACTCATTACTTTCATATGCAGGCAAGTCAAAGAAGAAAGACCAATTATATTAAAAGGGTTGAGGCCTCACAAGGGAGGATTGTAACTGAGCAAGCAGAGATTGGAGGTGTATTCACAGGTTTTTTCTCTTCTCTATTTGCTTCTACACACCCCACTAATTTTGAAAACTGCCTATTTGCATTGGGAACAAAACTGGACTTAGAGATGCAGGCCTGGTTAATGACCCCTTTCAATAAAGAACATATAAAAGAAGCTATCTTTCAAATGAATCCACTAGGGTCTCCTGGCCCTGATGGATTCCTAGCTCAGTTCTACCAAAAGCATTGGGAGGTGGTGGGTGAGCAAGTGTGTAATTTTGCACTCAAAGTACTAAACCAGGGTGGTTCTCTGAAGGAGGTTAATGACACCTTCATTACCCTCATTCCTAAGGTTAAAAACCCCAAGAGAGTTACTGATTTCAGGCCCATTAGTTTGTGTAATGTTGTTTACAAAATTATTTCCAAAACCATTGCCAACAGGCTGAAGGCTATTCTGCCTAAGCTCATCTTCCTTAACCAAAGTGCCTTTGTTCCCGGGAGACTCATTTCTGATAACACATTGGTAGCTTATGAGATCCTACATACCATCAACTCAAGAATGAAAGGTAAAAGAGAATTTATGGCTATGAAACTAGATATGAGTAAGGCATATGATAGGGTGGAATGGCAGTTTGTGGAAGCTATTATGATCAAGATGGGGTTCCCTCCTCAGTGGATTACATTAATTCAGACCTGCCTCCAATCTGTATCCTACTCTATACTTGTAAATGGGGAGCCTCAAGAGTCCTTTTTGCCTTCAAGGGGCCTTAGGCAAGGGGACCCTTTGTCCCCTTACCTTTTCATCTTATGTGCAGAAGCTCTCACTGCACTTTTAAACCAAGCTGAAGCCTGTGGTGGTTTGACTCCTGTCCCTATTGGAAGAGGTCCAATATCAGTGAACCATCTCTTTTTTGCATATGACAGTCTGCTCTTCTGCCAAGCTAAAGCTGAGGAACTCAGACATGTGCTCAACATACTTGACATATATGAGAAGGCCTCGGGACAGGTGATAAACAAAGACAAGTCCTCTATTTTCTTTAGTAGAAACACTGGCCAGGCAGCTCAACAACAAATTTTGGAGCTTACAGGGGTTAAATCATCTAGCACTCTTGAAAGATACTTGGGACTACCTGCATTGGTGGGCAGAGCAAAGGTGGCATCCTTTCATACTCTTATTGATAGAACTTGGAGTCGAGTTTCCAACTGGAAAAACAAATTTCTCTCTATAGCAGGTAAGGAAGTCCTCTCAAAGCAGTTCTTCAAGCCATTCCCACTTATGCTATGGGTATGTTCCTGATACCAATCTCCATCACCAGTAAGCTAAATCAATTACTCAGGAAATCTAGTGGGGCTTCAATGAAGATAGTTCCAAAATTCAATGGGTCAATTGGAAGCAACTCAGCCATAGCAAAGAAATGGGAGGACTTGGTTTTCGAGATCTGAGGAGTTTCGACCTTGCTTTACTTTCTAAGCAAGGTTGGAGAATTTTACAAAATCCAAACTCTCTAGTGGGCAGGATCCTTAAGCAGAAGTACTTTAGTAAGGTGGGGTTGTTAGAAGCCAAAGTGGGGACAGGGCCATCTTTTGCCTGGAGAGGCATTCATGCAGGGCTAAGTTTGTTAAAGGAAGGTCTCATATGGAGGGTGGGGAATGGCCAACTAGTTAACATAAGGTCAGCTAAATGGCTACCTTTTTCACCTCCATATAAGATTCAGTCTATCCGAGAGGTGGATTGTTGGTTTGAAAAGGTTTATGATCTGATTGAACCCCAAATGCAGCAATGGAAGGAACCCCTCTTACAAGAGCTATTCACCCAGCAAGAAATAACTGACATTAAATCAATACCGATTAGCATGAGGGGGAGAGAAGACAAATTAGTGTGGCAATTCACTACAAATGGGCTTTACACTGTCAAGAGTGGGTACCATCTCAGTAAAGTGTTGGAGTGTGATCAGGAAGGGGAGACCTCAGGCAAAGAAAAAGAAAAATAGGCTTGGAAAACTATTTGGAAGCTAAGAGTAACCCCTGCTACCAAGATGTTCTTATGGAGAGCATGCAATGAGGCTTTACCAACTCTAGCAAATCTAAGAAGGAGGAAAGTGGTGGAACACGGCTCATGCTTGACCTGCAAGCAGGAGGCAGAAACCTCTGGACATGTTCTGTGGGGATGTATTGCTGCTAAGGATGTGTGGGGTCAGGGAGTGAAAAAGGTGCAAAAGCTATCCGTGCAAAGTGATCTAATTTTTGATATCTGGTCCAGACTCGTTGAGATACTCAGTTTAGAGGAACTAGAAGAAGTGGCAGCAACTATGAGGGGCATATGGACTAGAAGGAACAATACTCTTCTTGGTAAAGAATTCAAACACCCAAATGCTCTCCACCAACTGGCCAAAGCAGAACTGGTATCTTATAGGGAAGCTCTCACAGAGGACATAGGGGCCAAGCTCACAACTAATGCAGGGGTTCCAAGATGGTCAAAGCCTGAGGAGGGGTTATTTAAGGTCAACTGGGATGCTGCTATAAATCAAAAGGACAGGAAAATTGGAATTGGAGTTCTCATCAGAGATCACCATGGTTTCTTTATTGGAGGTTTATAGGCACACAGAAATCTCAAAGGATCCTCTTTTGATGCTGAAGCATACGGTATGCTCCTAGCTGCAGTTTTTTGCAAAGAGGTTGGCATAACACATTTTTGTCTGGAGGGTGATTCAAAGCAAGTGGTGGATTTATTGAATAATTACACAAAGAATTGGAGCTTGGGTGGCTGCTTGGTAGAAGATGCAAGAGAGATTCTGAATTCCTATGCCTGTTGGTCAGTTACACATACCTACCGAGAAGCTAATATGGCAGCACATCATCTAGCAAAAACTGCTTTTGGTTGCTCAGAGGATATCTATGATCTTGAAACATGCTCCTCATGTATCTTAACTATAGTCACAAAAGAAATGATGTAGTTGTTTTTACTCGATTCTGTTCCTGGAGTTTGATGTATTTGACACTTATGATTAATGAGATCAGTTCTTTCATCAAAAAAAAAAAAAAATCATTATTGAATAGATAAACAAGCAGCAAATAATTGTGATTTACCAACAAAAATCCATACCCAATCGCTCAAAAAATAATAAATAGACTCTCATTAAGAGAGAATGACACTCTCATACAAGGAGAGAGGAAACCACATGAACCAACTTGAAATGCAGATAAAAGCGGTCACTCGAAATCGCCTAAATCGCCGGTGCACTTCTAGCGGTGTTTTTAATTGCACTCTCGAGTACTCATTCGGCAACTCATTTAATTGTAAGAGACAAGATTGATGGAAGACAACAGGACAATGACATCAATGTCGAGACGTTATTCTTTGGAGATTCTTATAGATTTTACTACCTAAATGTACGCAGCTCTGCTAGGTACAAGCAATCTTGTGTACCGTTTGCGCACCAAATACTAGCTTTTCATATTTTTTTTATTTAAAATAAAAAAAAACTCAGAAAAATACGAATTCGCATAAGAGAATGTCGTAACCCAGCCCCACCTCACGATCCCTCGAAGCCACTGCCATCCCTCCGTGGCAGCAACTGTAGCCGCATTACTCCTTGTTCGACGTCCACCACCACGCATAGAGGAAGCCGACCAACAACCGCCGCAATCTCCTCCGGCTCCTTCTAAACTCGCAACAAAACCAAAGTCAAAAGAGACCAATTAGTTGTACCGATCGACGAAGAAACACAACTGAAGCTAGTTTGGTCTCCTGAGACTACATCCTTTCCTTTTTTTTTGTTTTGAATCTTTAATAGATTCTACTGCAGCCCAGATTATAGGATGCCAAGCCAACCCACAAAGGAGCCCCAATCTAGAAAAATGCAAGCCAGCCCCCTTTTTTCTTTTGATCTCCTGAGAAAAATGCTTAGAGAAGCAAAAAAAAACATAGAATTGCTTACCCAAGATCGTCTTTGAAGCAGGGGTTTTGGGGTTTCAGATCTTAGTGGCTTTGATCTCAGTGCTTGTGAGGGACACAAAGTGATGGAAGCAACCAGAGGAGAGAGAGAGAGAGAGAGAGAGAGAGAGTGAGTGAGAAGAATGACGTTGACAGGCCAGTGGGGGAGAACTTGGAGAGAGAAAGAGAGAGTCCAAAAAGTGAAACGCTCCGTTTTATTTTTCACATTAGCTTTTGGTGCGCAATTGGTCCGCAAGATCGCATTGATGTCCAACTTCGTTGCCTAGTCACTAGTCAGTGTTAAAATGATGCCAACTTATAAAATAGGGATGTTATTCATCATTTAATATTATATATTTTAATATTATTTTATTCTTATTAAATTAATTAAATTATTCTATTTTTATCTATACATTATATATTTATTAAAAAAATTAAAATAAATTTAATAGGTAGGAATAGTAATTAGAATTATTCTTATACAATTTGATTTGTTTAAAATAAAAAATTAAAATTTTAAATAATAATAAAATAATGATTTAAAATATAGACGCCAAAGTGTTTTCTGTGTGTGAGTGAGAGGGAGGGAGGGAGAGATCTTCATTGATTATGCCTATATACTGTTGGAGGCTGGCTACGGGAGTTCCATATGTCCCGGGAAACGGAAGAGTAATCCACAAGTTCACGTCCAATCATGTAGGAAGTGTGCTCTTCTTCCACCACCAGAACTCAGCAAAACACATTTTCTCTGTACCCAAGTTCAATCAGAGTTATTCTTCTTCAATAATAGAGGAGCAGAAAAATCTGGGCGATGCATCTGCCGAGCCAGAAAAATTTTACAAGGAACTGGATGTTGCTGTCAGAGCTGTACAAATGGCATGTTCTCTTTGCCAGAGAGTGCAAGACAGTTTGATTTCCAAAAGCAAAGATCAGGTCCATTCCAAGGATGACAGTTCTCCTGTCACTATTGCAGGTAGTTTTCGCAATTTCTTACCATTTCTTCATAATTTATTTATTTATTTTATCTGAGTAGGGTTCTTGGCGCCGGTGTTGGCTTCATGTGTTTTGGTCGCCTTTGGCTGGAGCTTTTGATGGAAATTTTACATTCTTAAAACGAGAGATGATACTCGTAGCATACCACATAATTTACATATTTTAAAATTATTTTTATTTTATTTTATTTTATTTTTATTAAACTAATTGAGTTACTGTACTTATTCGTCCACGTATTTGTTATAAGAAAAATGAAAAAATAAAATAAAATAACTGAAGTTCGTGGTGTGTGGGTGATGACTAGAATTATTCTCTTAAAATAGAGTACATTTTTGTTAGTTGGGTTATCATGTTATCATGTTGTTCTCTGAGATTGTTATCATCATATTTTCACCAAAAGGAAGCAAACAAATGAGACTGAAATGTTTTATAAATGCAAGAGAACGTTTTTCAAGGAGGGGTAAACTTAAATGTTGTGCAGTAATTATGGACTGGGCCCTTAGAAATTCAATATTGACTGAGATATTGTTGATGGATAATTCCCGAAGACTTCAGTTTTTCCTGAGACACAGTAGCTATGAAGCCATATTTGGACTCTTTGTCAGATTGTAATATTCCTTGTAAGTTATGGCTGCTTTCAGACGTGTTGAACCATTTCAGAAATTGAAAAAACAATCTGGTAGCAACTTAATTCAAGTTGGCAAGTATGGTGATCTTTGAGCCTCATGCAATGAGTGATGAGAGAATAATGCTAAAGTGGGAGTTCGAATTTGCTCAAAAGGTTAGGGACTTGCAATGAAAATTAATAGAGCAATGCAATGTGCTTAAAAATTGGTTCGAATGGACTCTTGCACCTACCTAAGACTTTAGGTGTCAATTCTCCAACTATTTGAAACAAATGTGCTTAATGATTTCTTTTTTTATAACGAAATACATCATCCATAAACAAGCTTTGAACTAATCCCCTATGAATTTCTTTTTCGAGCAATCTGCATTCTTTATTAATTAAGTGACGGCTTTAGACTATTTACACTCCATTGATGGGATATATATGATTGTAGCTCATTCATTATCAAAGTGGTTCAATCTATCAGTAGTGGATGTCAAAACTGGTAACCATACTGAGAGAGAGAGAGAGCGAGAGAGAGAGAGAGAGAGAGAAGGGTTGTTTGGTGTTTTGGAGTTCCAAAGTTGGTTGGAATCTGATTCTTGTGCATTGTTGGACGCATCCTGAGGTGGAGTGGCCTGTTACCATAGAAAGTCATGCCGCATTATCTAACCTGTAGTTGGAACTTGTGCATGTTACTTCTATTCTTAGTTAAAAAAGAAGATTCTCCCTGTGATGCCTAATACAGTACCCACTTACCTTCTCTTTCGTGGAAAGTGTATGCCCAATTTCCCTCAAATTGCTAGCATTCTTTTTTTTTTTGGCAATCTCTAACTACTTTTAGTGCTTGTTGGAATCAAATTCTCTCTATTTCTATTAAAAGTTAGCCAAGTGTTCAAATCTCTGTGCTGAAGTTGACCCTTCCAGTACAAGCCTGGAAGTAATTACATTTGGTTGGGCATCTACTGGTTTCCTAATCTTCTCTTTGCCCATTTTACATGACAATTTTATGATTGGGGTGGTAATTAGTTAATGCACTAGAGTTTAAACTTCTAAAGTTGCTGAGGAAAAAGGTAGCAGTGTAGTAGTAGTAGTAGTATAAGCTGATCTTGGTTCATATTACTTCGTCATCATCAACATTGAAATATGCCTAAATTTGACCATAGAAACACGTTTTACGTGAGTGCTATTAATGAGATGACCAAAATGATTTACTCAATGTGAGCCACCAGTTGATCCTCAACCAGTCCTTTCTTCTCTGTTAAATTATTAAATATGAAAATAAGTTTATTGCATTTCAAATTGGCTACTAAGTTTAATCATACTCTACATCCACAGATTGGATTGTCCAAGCAGCTATCAGCTGGTTACTATCTGAGTCTTTTGGGAGAAAAAATGTGTCCATTGTTGCTGAAGAAGATGTTAAAAAACTCTCCAAGGCTGATGCATCTGGACTTTTAGCAGCTGTAGTGAACACTGTGAATGAATGTCTAGCTGAAGCTCCTCGTTTTGGATTTCAAGGTCCAGATATGGCTCTTGGGACCTCAGACGTGCTTGAAGCTATCAGTCATTGCAACTCATCTGGTGGTCCTACTGGAAGATTTTGGACACTTGACCCTGTTGATGGAACCCTGGGGTTTGTGCGTGGGGATCAATATGCTATAGCTCTAGCCCTGATAAAGGATGGAGAAGTTGTGCTTGGAGTTCTTGGGTGTCCGAATTACCCAACGAGAAAGGAATGGCTAAGTTATCATCACCGATTTCATAGAATTAAAACTAAGTTGACTCCACCAACATCTGATTCTTGGCACCAAGGTTTAGTGACTTATGCTCTGAAGCACAGTGGCAGGGCTTGGATGCAACCACTGCTTCATGCTAATAAGAAGTTTGTGTGGCCAAACTCTGCAAGGCCAGTTTGCGTTTGTTCCATTGATGATCCAGCATTAGCAACATTTTGTGAACCAGTGGAGAAAGCAAATTCAAGCCACTCCTTCACAGCAGGACTAGCTCACACCATGGGGTTACGTGCCTATTCTTTTATTTCATTCTCTTTAAGAAACTTATGTTTTCTTGGGCTTATAATTTCTTTCTTTTCTTTACATTGTACTCATCTTTCATTAACACATGCTTCAGTTGAACAGTTGAAAATCTCTAAGCTCTCTCTCCTATAAATATAATTAAAGATGAAAATAGGTCGTAGCCCGTAGGGGTACAATGCAGAGCAGAAAGCTCATATTAAACCAGACGGGGTCAGAAAATGAGACAGCGACCCTGCTTTCTTAACTTCAGTAGGTGAGAGAGAATCATCATGTTAACTGGATATATCGAAGATTTATGCAAGTCCAGGGCATGTAAGTCCTTTGAAAAGAAAGTGAGACACACCTGAAAAGCCCTCTGGGTGCAACCGTTTGTTTTTTTTTTTTTTTTTTTTTTTTAAACGGAATGTACAGAGCTTGCGTGCTCTGAACTTGTATCGAACATTACTCAAAGAAGATAGAGCATCAAATTGCACATTTTGGCAGATTGAGAGAGGTCTGATATCATGATTTAATGACTGGAAGCAACCACTTCGAGTATACAGTATGGTCAAGTATGCTGCTATAGCTCGTGGGGATGCTGAGATTTTTATGAAGTTTGCAAGGGCTGGCTACAAGGAGAAAATATGGGATCATGCTGCAGGAGTTGTTATCATTCAAGTGGGGGGTGGTGTGGTAACAGATGCCGGAGGGCACCCACTTGACTTTTCAAAGGGAATCTACCTAGAATGTCTTGATCGAGGTGTAATTGCATCTGCTGGAGCCAAACTGCATGACAAGATCATTAGAGCTGTTGATGCTAGCTGGGACTCCTCTAGTCTTTAAGATTTTTGCCATTTAGCATCGATGGGAGAACACAGAATACTACATGATTTGACAGGGTCAGGAAAATTTGTGACCTTCATTTTCTTTAAGGAAAATTATTTATGGAAAATGATTTGCACACAACATTTTTCACAACACTTTATATAACTATGTTTTAAATGAGAGGTATTTTTGTAAAACATCTTATAAAAGTAATATTATTTTACAAAAATACTTTCATTTTATAACGTTGTTGTGTAATGTGTTGTGCAATATTTTGTGTAACGCCCCGACCCCGAGGGTCCGGAGAGTTAACTCATAAAACCTGATAATCAGCTCCAACAAGGCTAGAGTACTTCCAAATTCAAGAATATATCTATTTTTCAAACCTCAAATCGAACGTAAATACTTCAATTAAATAAATCAAATAAACTCATTTATCCAATATTCAATCCAATAACCCAAATAAAATCAACTCTTCTTCATGTCTCAAATAACAACTAGAAATAATAAAACATTAACATAGTTTCCATAAACCGTCTAAATCCATTGAAGCAAACTTAAGAAAGATAATTAACCTCCAACACCAACACTAATATTATGAGATACCCAACAACAAATCAATGCTAATCTTCTCCATAGATTCTAATACTGATCTTCAGCTGAGCCATCGATGTCATCTGAAATATTATGAAGATTCACGGGGTGAGTTATCGACAACTCAGCAAGCAGAGAACATATACTAGCATGTAAATATGAGCATTTATAACATTCGATAAGCCGAACAAAACATTTACTTTCTGAATGCGGAAACAAAACTTGTACAAAAACATTAGAGCGAAATTTTTCAGAAAAATATACTTATTCCAAAAAGAGAATCCGTTGGCATTTCTAAACTGAAACATTATAATCTTATCATCGTTTAATATCGCATCGGGACAATACCATGTTTAACCCCCGTGGTAGGGTTATAAACCACCATTATACCCGTGGCTGGACCATTTTCCATGTTTCACCCCGTGGTAGGGTTATAAACCACCATTATCCCCGTGGCTGGGCCTTAACAGAAACAGAACGGATCTCATCGAAAATCCGATTACAATCATATACAGAATCAGAACTTCATGCCAATGTTTTCAGATGACACATCACATCAAAACAAAACACTGAAAAGCTTCAGATCATTTCACATGTTCGAGATAAACATAAACAAAACATTCTCATTTGTTCATAACAAAACTTTTAGAATTCCTTATTCGCTCTTTTACATAGTTCAGAAATAAAGTGCACAAAACTAGCTCATGTCTACACCAGTCATGACAGAAAAATACTTTCTCTTATGTAGAATTTATGCATATGCAGAATAAACATCTGAGGTTGTTTTCAGATCATCTCTTTTCAAAAAAGTAAACACATTTATTCTCAAAGTCAACCTCATTTTATTTGTTTTATGCAAAACTAGTATATGAACCCCGCTTACCTGGGCAACTTAGCTTTTCAGAAATTTCCTCAAAAATGTCGAGTCGACTATAAATCGTCACCTATAAAAATAATCACACAATTTCCGTAAGTTTTCAATCAATCACGGATTTCCATATTTAAGCCTAAGCTTCTAAAATAATCTATCTTAATTTCTCAAAACTTAAAACCCTCATAATCCCAAAATATATCACCACTTCCTAAAAAAATCACCAATATCCACCATGACCAACGTCAAATTCAAAACACCAATATTTAAATCCGAAACAGCGAACAAATTTCATAGCATAAACCAATCACACAAACAACTCCATCATCCAATCCAACCGACCCCTTTACTCCTCGGACTCAGTCCGGCACAAACAGCAAATTCACAGTAAATATAAATTAGCGTAAAAATACATTTAAATCTCAAAAGTTCTTCGAGAAAAATACTTACAATGCTATAATATAATTTTTGAAAGATCACGGAGGTGCTAGAAGCAGCAACACAGCAACAAAACAGTGCCAAATGCACTGTGGCCGTGGGTCTCAAAAACCCACTTTTGAACGGGTGCAAACGAAGACCCGAGATTGATAGGGTAGGGCTTAGGGATGTCGGTGAAGCTAATGGTGGTGGTGGTTGGCCGTGGGTGGCGGCGCAAAAGGCGGTAGAAGGCCAAAATATCCAAATCGAAAATGTTGATGAATGTGCTTCACCGGTGACGGATCGGAGGTGGGGTTGGGTCCAATGGGTTGGCAAGAGGTCGAGGATGATGTGGTGAGAAGATGGTGGCCGGAGGTGGCGCGACGGCGGCGCAGCGGCGCAAGGAGTGCCGCGGCTTGGTGTGGTGCGTGGGGGCTAACGGCGGCGCGAGGAGGGCTGAAATTGAAGGGGTGAGGTCGCCGGCCGGTGGGGAGCACGATGGGGTTGGCGGTGTCGCGCACGGCGGCGCGAAGGCGGCGGGCTGGGTGAGGGACGGTTGCACGGCGAGAGAGAGAGAGAGAGAGAGAGACGTCTGCGCGGGAAGGGAACCCAGGGAGAAAGAAAAAAACAGAAAAAAAAGAAGAAAAGAAAAAGAAAAGGAAAAAAAAATAGAGGGAAAAGAAATGAGGTCCAAAATTCACAACTTGGGTCATAAAAAATGATTCAACGGAAACGGTTTTAAAACAGCAAGTGAAATAAAATAATTCAAACGCAGTAATTAAAATGAAAATAAATAATTAAACCCAACAACAAGTTAATTTAATTCGAGAAGAAATTTAAACACATAACAATAATTAATTTAAAGAAAGCACTTCAAAAATAAATTTCACAAAATTAAAATCATAAAAATAAACCCACTAAAAATCCAACAATTTTAAAACAAGAGAATAAATTTTTAAATTAATAACAAATAATCATTCAATTAAAAAAAATATATACTAAAAAAATACGGGGTGTTACATTTTGTGTATATATCATTACTCTTATCAAAGTCACATTACTTTATAAAAATACCCTTATCTTACAATATTGTTGTAAAATGTGTTGTGTATATCAATACTCGTTCTTTAAATTCTTCTTTGCTGGTTTTGGAGGGTTTTGAAATTGAGCGGTGCTACTCTGCCGCTTAGAGTAGCCCGCTTATTTTGACCACTAGGCCAAAATGTACTTTTTTTAAAAAAAAAATTATTCATATTTTTTTTATCATTTTAAAACATTTTTAAAAAATAAAAAATATATATATAAATACATTAATAGTTACTTTCTAACTATTAAGTAAAAAAAAAAAAATTTAAATATATGAAGTGTCAAAATGAAAGGACAAATTAAGTGAGTAAAGTAGCATTTTTCTTTGAAATTATAGATTGACGGGGAGTCCCAGAAATCAGTCTGCTCAATAATGACCAAGGTTGGTCTTTGTCTGTTTGAAGTCACCGATAAATAACATTTGAAATAGTCTAATGAAGAAAGTGATCCTATTTTTCTTTGAACGGTACATTGAAAGATGTTTTGTATCTTATATTTATTTTGATTAAGCAATGACTATTTAGAAAATGATCTATGCTTTTCACAACTATCAAATGCCCCCAACTTGAATTCCCTAAGACATCCATACACCCGATGGCATTAGTAAATCTTGAGCTGCAAGAGCTAAATGTGTATTGAAAATGTTATTCGTCTTGAATTTTGTCATTCCCAGTCACTCTACCAGATGCGTAATATTTGAAGTACTTTCTAGTTAACTTGTTGACACTAGTCATACTATCTAAGGAGAGAAAAAATTGAGATGATAGTTTTGTGAGAATTTTAAGAATAGTTGTAAGATAGTTCGTGAATATATAGTAATGAGATAGTTTAAGTTAAGTATTTTTTAAGTTTTAGGAAAGGAGAGAAAAAATTAAATAAAAAATATTATAAAGTTAAAATATTATATAAAAAAAGTTTTATAATATTATTTTTATTTGGGAGATTTAAAAAAGTTTGAATTGTTTTTTATTTTTTATTTGAAAGTTTGAAAAAGTGGTGATGATTAGTTTGAAAAAGTTGTAATAATTAGTTTGAAAATTTTGTATTCTTGAATTATGTTTGGGAATAAAATAGAATGAGATGAAATGAGATCATATAAGAATTTTGTATTTCATCTTAGGCCCTTGTAACGGCTTGTTTGGAAATATATCTCATCTCAAAATTCTCATTTCATCTCATTTCATCTCATTTTCAAATATAATTCAAACACAAAATTTTCAAACTAATTATTACAACTTTCTCAAGCTAATCATATCAACTTTCTCAAACTTTCAAACAAAAAATAAAAAAACAATTCAACTTTTTCAAATTCCCAGACAAAAATAATATTATAAAACTATATTATAATAATATTTGAATTTTTTAATATTTTTATTCAACTTTTCTCTATTTTTCCAAAATCTAAAAAATATTCAACTCAAATTATTATTCACAAAATTTTTATCTCATCTTAATACCCAAACCAGCACTTAAAGATGATAAAATGTATTTGTTACAAAAAGTAAGATATCTGACTAGCAGCTCACCAATAATATTAGGACAGTAGCTGGGTCTGGATGTGCAAATGCATGTCCCCAGCTGCTTCATGCCAACAAAAAAGTGGAAGTTCCTGCTAATCCCCACCAGCAGGTGACAGTTCTCACAAAGCCCATGCAATAGACAAGGGAAATTTGATAACTAACGCAAAGATACCGTTTGAGCTATTTAACATATAAAAAGATGAGTGGTATTTGCTGCTTCACATGAAAAATGTAATCCTTTTCTGGTAAGAGATTTACCATAGAGCTTATATCTTGAGGAGTATCCTGCTAGTGATGAATATAAGAAACCAGAAAATGAGACTTCATCTAAAAAAAATGAAAGATTCTAGTGAAATAATATAACAAATATAGAGTATATTTTAAACATTTTATTTCATAGTTTTTTTTAAGTGTTTGTATTGAAAGGCTAAGAGATAAACTCAATCAAGAATGTATCTCGATTGTGGAAAACATTGTTGCAATTTATAATTTACATATGAAATTAAATGATGAAAAATATGTCTAAAGTGCACAAATTTGATAAGAGCATACCAATGATATAGAAGCTCAGAGAGAGAGAGAGAGAGAGAGAGAGAGAGAGAGAGAGAGAGAGAGAGAGAGAGAGAGGTCACCCCATATGTATGTTTAGAGCATGATCTGGTTTACTTCCTGTGAGTTCTCTATACCATTCTGTGTTTTAGAACATGTTTTAGAACAAATATGTTACATGCCCATCCTAGGCACTTACAAGGAACTTATAGGCTCATCCTCAAAGGCCATTACAAAGAATTTATAAGTCTCCACGAGGTCTGTCCTTGGAAATCTTCATTGCATCACAGGACAATGGAAAATCAGGGACAAGTCCTAGAATTTATTTATCTGTGCTTCTCATAGACTTTCTCTATTATGATGGACTTTTATTAATAATTCTCAAGAACTTCTTGTTGGATAAGTCAACCTTAAGATTGTGGGCAGCTGTTGGATATAAAATGAACTAGGTCTAGCCCATTACCAAGAATAAAAGAAAGAGATAAAACAATGAAGAGATAAAACTAGTTGAGGTTGAAACATACAAAAAGATGAATGTGATGTAAAGCAAGTAGACTCGGCTAACCTAAAGAATGAATGAGACCTCTGTAAAAGGAATGAACTACTACAAACATGGGAGGTGATGTCTCTACAAGGAAAGACTTTTTCTACAGTCTAGGGGAACTCTCTCTCTCTCTCTCTAGAAGGAAAACATCTTCTTCAACTCTATTTTCTCTACTGTATTGAGAGCTATATGAGGCTATGAGAAACTATAAAATCACCCAATATAGTGGATTTAAGTCCCAAATGAATATTATTTTATTCTTTATATTTTATTTTATGAATATTATTTATTTTATGAATGAAATATATAAGAATTGTATCAATGTCGAAACCCTCATTGTGGGCAATTCAACCGTATTGTTGAGCTCCGGCCATGCGAGAAAAATGCTTCAACAACAAACCTTATACAGAACATTACATGTTGGTGGGAAAAAATAGGCAAAACCGAACATTTATTTCTTGTTTCATATGCGTTTCAAGTCAATATCCATCACAACCAATTCTCAACGTTTTAGAACATATGGACACAAACACAAGCAAACACTCGTTACTTTATTGTACTCAAAGTATTATAGATTTAGAAACAAACGTTAGTCATGGCAATTAATCCAAACACTTCTTTTTAAAAAAATAATAACAATAATAATAAAGACAGTACCCCATAATTTTATTAAAACACTCACTTATGACTGAGGAAATCCATAGTTACAACGACCACCTTGAGATTCTGTTTGAATACTAAGACCATCTCAGATGATCTGTAAATAATAGTAAAAGAACTTGTGAATAATAATAAATAGTTTTAGAATAGTAGTGAATAATTTACGAATAGTAGTAAAGTAATATAAGAGTATCTGAAAATAGTTGTATACTCAAAGTTCAAACAGGCCTTGAAGGTTACAAGATTCAATCCCAAACCCAAGGTATAGAAAACCTTATTAATATGAAAATAAACATAACCCTATATACCCTTAAGTAAGGGTGTGTATCGAGGCTGGTTTTCTTTTTAGTCTAGTTCGAAACACAAAAAATTAGATTCATTCGGATGGGTATTTGCTTGTATTTTATCCAGGTGGGTATCCAGATTTCGTATCCACCTCTATCCAGATGTAGGGATAGTTATATAAATATGGATGCGAGGTACCCGGCCATAACTAAATTTCACATTTAATAAAAAGAAGTTGCCTTATTGATGAAACGATGTCATTTAAATCTTCAAAACGATGTCGTTTTGTATTTGTAATCTACTCTTTAAAATCAATCTTGATATCAGGATCTCCAAATTTTTATAACCAGGTACCCAAACCACATTATAAACCCGGATGCGGATCTGGATTTAGCCACGTACCTAGATTCACATCTAGATTTACACCCCTAACCTCGAAGGACTGGTTTACATCTAATGTGTGGTATTCCCAGACCATGGAGTTCTAGCATTCCCCTAACTTCAATGAACGGTTCGAACCGGTTGATTGATCCCAGGATATACATGTTGGGAAGACAGTAGTACTGTAGCTAAGTCATTCACCTTGCCCACATGTTTCCCTGTTGCCCTTCCTATCACCATCTCTGAGTTCGATTCACCCCACCGCCACAACATAACCCCGAATTTTCCAAGCTACACCCATCTACATTTCATTTTGACAAATCCACCCGTTGGCCCTACTCCATCAATCCATACACAAATTTTTCAAATTAGAAGCAAAAGGTCAAAAACTTATTTTCAATTAATGGTGATGGACTCAAGATTGACGGATGATCTTAGTTCTAAATAACTTGAAAAAAAGGCGCAAAGTACTAATATTATTTGAGGCTTGGCAAATGTGGTTTTTGACCAAGTTTACTTTGCTTTCCAAAAAATATAGTCTTACCTGTATACATACTTCTTGTAACCAAAATCTTGGAGTACTTTTAGGTCTAATATTGTTTGCTCCAAACCCTGGACAAACACCACATCATTTTAATCCCATAAGAACCTTAGAGATCAATACAAATCAAGTCATCACAAAAGGTTAAGGTTGCATTTGGGTAATAAGATATTATGAGGTATTACGTTAATAGTAGTAAAAAAATAATGAAAAAGTAATGATAGGATATTAAATATTAGTGAAAAGTATGTAAAAGATATTAATAAAATAATAAATAGTAGTGACGTATTCTCAGAATACATGAAAATCCAAACTAGGCCTAAATTCTCTTCCCCTTGAAGCATGTGAATTCATGCTAATAAGCTTTTTGGGTACTAAGGTGAAATGTAAGATTAGTCAAAGATATTTTCAGTAAAAAGTATCGTACTTCCAAACATACAAATATTAAAACTATCTTACTCAAATTTTCATAAATACCAAATTTCATAAATAGTTTCATAGTCTGTTTATCAGACTATGTAAAAACCATTTCAAGCAGCTTCTCATTGTGGGAAATGGGTGGGAGCCAAACTTTTGACTCTAGATCCTTCTCCTTTTTTTTGCCTGTGTTGTATTTATTGGTCTTGGGATGATTGTTGGGACTCCTACCCCACACTACAACACAATTTGTCTTTTGTGATAGAGGAAACCATCACCAAAAATTACCAAAACGTTACTAAAGATATGTGGTGACGGTTTGAAAACATCGCCTAATGTGCGTCACAAAAAATAATTGATGACGATTTACTCTTGAACTGTCACTAAAAATACGGTTGAAGGTGTTCCGTTTGGTTTAACATTCGAATGTTCCATTTTTTTGTGACGGATGAGATCTATTACAGAAAGTAACGTTCGGACGTCTAATTGAAATGTTCGAACGGCAACTCGACCGATTGGCGTTCGAATGACAGAAGTTGACGTTCGTTGATTCACGTTCGAACGTATCATATTTACGTTCGAACGTTTATGCATTCGAACGTTAATTACAATAAACGTTAGAATTTCCGTTTAAACGGTAACGGACCAATGTTCAAACGTATCAGATTTAATGTTCGGACGTTATTTCGAATGTAAATAAAGAAGCGTTCGAATGCAAGTGGTATGTTTGGATGTTTGTTCCAACATTTTGTTCATTTAAGGGTGAGTACGTTCGAACGTTGAGGCCTACGTTCGAATGTTACTATATAATTATTTGTATTCACGTTCGAACGTTGGTTTGAATGTAAACCATTGTTCGAACGTTTTTAATTTACATTCGAACGTACAGATTAGAAATACTAATTTCATAAAATTTAAAAACATACCAATTGTATCATATTACACACCATCAATTAACAACTAACAATATCTTATGAAATTTCAAAATTAGATATTAAAATTAGTTATATACCCTGATAAAATTTATTTCTTCTTTTTTCCTCGCCCACCGCGATTCTGTTGCAATAACAAAACACGCTTCATTTGCACCATCATCTCCAGCTACACTTGCTCTTAGACTTTACTGCATATTCTTTCCTCCTGGTATCTCTGTTGGTCCTGCAAACGCATCTCTAAATGAGATTGTCGTTCTAAAAGAGACTCTAACTCTTGCTATCTCGACCTCATATACTCATTCTCATACCGTGCAACTTTTAAATCTTTGGTAAGATTATTAATTTGTGAAGTCGATGAGGTTGAGGATGATGAACATATATACTTGAAAGATCATCCCAAACCTCTTGCCATACTAGACTGCAGCCCGAGCACTTGCATGAATATGTCTATGTCACTAGGAGAGGATTCCCTAAAAGCTGATTGCATCTCCATCATTTTTTCCTGTAATTTGAAAGGTAATGATCGTTAATAAGTAACGTATTAAAAGAAATAAAACTAAAAAATAAATTATTCACATGTTGCATAATTTATTTAACAAAATTAACACTGTTTATATAATTATTTGCAACGACAGGATCCATCCACTCACTACGCTTATTAGTATGAGCAACAGCATAGACATGAATGAGGGAAAAGTTTTCAGAATCATCACGTTTCTGACAAAGCAACATTAGCAATTTTAAAAAGATAATGTTAGTACTTAAATAAAAGAATATCAGAAAAATAAATGAATTCTATAATTTTTTAATTGCCATTTTTTTAAGACGGTGGAATGACCTTGAACAGGTACAATGGTGGATAGTCAGAGCGGATCTATTATGTGCATTTGTAGAACTCAAGTGCTACAAAATTAATTAAGAATGTTAATTGTAATATATATACATTTAATATATAGAACGAATATGAATGTAAATAATTAAAAGATATAAATGTAAAATACCTGATAATCTGAAGATGCGAAAAGATCACAACACTTTCTCCAATCATCTAACTTCGTCTACTGGAAGGGAGATTGCGCAGCCTCTTCCAACGTCTCAAACTTCTTAAAGTGGTCAAGACATCGTGCCTTGTGACGTCGGAGCAGTGTAGCCATCAACTCATTCACGGTTCTCAAATCCTCGCTATAGCCAAAGTCGAGATCAAATTCATCCAAATAAGTGAATCAGGTAAAAAATATGATATACTAATCTAGGTGAAAAAAATGTACTCCCAAAGTAAACTCACCAGCACACGACTTCGAATGTACTCCTTAATCTCCTTAATCTCATTCAGAACATCTCGCCATGAGCGCACATAAAATGGAGCGTAAGCTCAAACTACTGTGCCAATATAGGATGAAAGTGTTGTTGCCCTATCATCCACTCCTCCAGTGTAATTATCAAAAATGGTGATCTTGAGTTTTCCGTCGCTGCTCCCACGCATCGACGTAGTATTGGACAGGCGAAGGGGTATCCTCGACGTTAGCCACCCCCTATAGCGGATCTAGCTCGTCTGACGCAACCCGTGCCCTATGTGAGGAGTTGTAGTCAGCAGCCGATGAATACATCTGCAAGAGATGCGCGGCCTGCTTGGGTTGATGAGGTGATCTCACAATTAACTACACATATCGATTGACAGATTGTGGCTGTAGAGGAGTCCGTCGCCAAGATAGCCCGTGTAGGTATCCTCAGCGAAAAGGTTGATATAGCTTGACTGAGGAGATACGGAGTACAAATTTTGTGAACTACGTGTTCACGTGAGCGTTGTTTACGAAATTCGTACATATTTTGTATTTTACTTTTAATATATGTAAGGAACAATATTATTTAATATATCTATTTTTTTAAAATTTCAATTCTCAATCTTTTTTAATGTTAGATTTTCCAAGTTTAATACTAAATCACTGCACTTCAAATATATATAAACATAAATATATATTTATATATGTATATATTTATATATAAACATAAATATATTTATATATAAACATAAATATATTTATACATATAAATATATAATTATATTTTACAAATTGTGTGTATATAAATATATATTATAATTTTTTAGACTTGTTCATAAATTATGCACTATAAAAACTACATCAATCTTAAATTAGAGTCATATTTAATTTAAATTTACAATTAACGTTTGAACATTACTTACTAACGTTCAAACATAAATTTGCTCTCCATCCGGGAAAAAAAAATAAAAAATCAGCTATCTTTAGTGACGGTTTCCAAAAACTGTCACAGAAAATACTTTTTAGTGATAGTTTGGAAATTGTCACAATTTTTCAACCGTCACTAAAAAGTAATTATATTGTAGTGCCATTAAATCTTGTATCATGTAATCTCTTAGTTTATCTATGATGTACTTGTTTACTTAGAAAAAAAAAATTAATAATATTTTAAACAAAAAAAAGCACCCTGCATGCATGCACCCTTACCGCCAAGGGGAGGCCAGATATGGGTGAATACGTCATGGTAGCCATCCAGGGACAATGCTACAGCTCGTATTAGGGGCTCCCACTGAAGCTCTAGCACGTGCTTTTATATATTTTTTTTAAATTAATTTTTATATAGACTTTTTTAATACTTTTAAATATTTTTTAAAAATAAAATAAATTTAGAACATCATTAAAAATACTTCCTTAATTAGAAAGTAAAAAAAAAAATCATTAAAAAATACTTTCTTAATCACGAAGTAAAATTAAAAATATTTTTTATTTTATTTTGTGATTAAGGAAGTATTTTTTAATAATATTGTGATTCTTTTTTATTTTTTCAAAATATTTAAAATTGTTAAAAAAATCTATATAAAAGAAGAACTAAAAACAAAACACATGAAAACACATTCTAGAGTTTTGCTGGCGAAAATATATAATAGTTCTGGCATTTATAAAATCGCTACTAATTTATTAATTTTGTGCCGGTAAAAAATAAGTTTTGCATACATTTACATTTCTGGCAATTTTGTATGCACCGAATAAATATAAATTATGTTTAGCGCTTATTTCCTGTGCCGGTAAAACAGAAATTTTTCCAGCATTTATATTATTACCCCATTAATTATAACATACAATTATTCGCCAAAAATCTATTAGTTTTATACTGGTAATTATATTAACTTAAACTTTTGTTTGTATTTTAAAATTATATTGTTTATATTTTAAAAAAAAAACATCTTATTAATGAATTTCCTCTTATATATTTTTTATATAATTAAATTCCTTATTCTTTAATGTCAAGCCGGCCACTTCCCTCTTTCAAATTCCATAATAATAAGATTGTGGTTTTGAAATCCTAATATATCGCGTCTCTTTTAAATTCTTATATGTGTGTTTGACTTTTTTATTTTTAAAAATTTGTGGTAATTGATAAAGCTCCAGTTCTTAAGCTCTCGTTTATTTTCAGAGATGAGATGAGTTGACATTAAACTTAAAAAGTTAAATAAAATATTGTTAGAATATATTTTTTAATATTATTTTTGTTTTGAGATTTGAAAAAGTTGAATTGTTTATTTTATTTTGTGTGAAAATGTGGAAAAGTTTTAATGATGAGATAAAAGGTTTTTAAAGTTTTGGATTTTAATCTTGAAAACAAACCAAGCTAAATCTTATCGATAAATCTCAAATTCTTTGAATTTTAAATGCTTGAAACTTCCAAATTTTAAATTTTAGATATCTAAATCTTAAATATCGATAATGTTTTTGAATTTTAAATGCCTTAAACTTACCATTTGGGTACCAGGAAGTGTGAAACGGATTTGGATGTAAGGGTGCTACCTGCCTCCTATGGGGCAGGGCCACCCCTTCCCAACTGCACGGGAGTGGGGAATTTTTCCCCGCACTCTGCCCCCATCCATGCGGGGGCGGGGTACCCTATCCGCTGCACGGGGTATAAGGGTGGACCTCCATCCATCCACCCCCCACTCTCCCAAGGCCCAGTTCAGTTATATAGGCCCAAAATGGCCTAGAAACACAATCAAACCTGTTTTGGGGCCATTTTGGACCTAGAATTTAACTACAAAAATAAATATATTTAAAAAATGAAAACAAAAAATAAATTATATAAATAGAGCTATTAACTATATACTAAGTGTCAACTAATACTATTAAGTATTAAGTAATAATCATTACTAAGGTACTAACCTATTACATTTATACAGATTAAGAGAACTAATAAACTATTACAAATTTAACATTACAAACTCATCTAAAAATAGTAAATATTACAAATTGTAGTATTAACTATTGTAGCAACATTACAATTAATTGTAAATTAATAAAATCATAAAATTTCAAATTTGATCAATTTGGGGTGGCGGTGAGTTCATTGAGTTGTGTCGACTGAGAATCGAGATCATAAAAGTTATAAAACCTGCAATATTAATAAGTTAAAAATAAAACAAATTAGAATTATAAAGTTATAAACATAAAACAAAAATTTAAAATACAAAATATTAAAAGTAATAACCAAGATGAGATTGGGTTATTGGGATGAAGATGAGCATAGATCATTGGGTCCTTAGGATTAGAATTCAGCATATGTATATTAAGAATATAAAAACTAAAAAACGTACAAGCAAAATAATTAGATACTAAAATATTATATAAAATTATAAATGCAAAAAAGAATTAAAGAACAAATTGTGCAAATCATGGCAATGGTGGGTCCAATACACACAAAGTCATACTGCATCGGAGGTAGCCGTAGACGTTGTCTCATGTATCACTATAACAATTAAATTTGAAATTAGTACCAATTAAATGAAAATAAATAAATGAAAAGAAGAAAATGAAATTCAAGTCCCAGGATTACCAGATCCAGGCTGATCACCACCCTCCTCCTCGACGTCTGCCTTCTCATTGTCAAGAACATCTGGACATGAATTGAAGTTCTCATAATCCAATTCTGCATGCAAATCAAAGCTTCCATGGTAGTAGAAGCTAATGAACTCAGGAATGAATCCAATAAGTGCCCTCTGGTGTTGAAGGCCGACTCTAAGACTACGGTGCTAAGAGGGATGACCAAAATACTGCGGCTTATTTCTCCAAGGATTGGAAACTTCATGGCATTCATCTTCCACCAACTTAATATATCGAAGTCTCGTGAAAATGATTGAAGCTCCACTGCCAAGTATCTATCTATCTCTGACTGAGTCTCTGTAGAACTCCAGACGAAGGGGGTCTGCTCTAACCTCTCACCCCAGTTCAATCTACGTCTTTTCTCAACCTCGCCTTCTGGAACTGATGGGGGTAGGTGTAGGTGCCGCAATATTACCACTCCGCAAAATGGTAAACTCATCAAATAATCTATCAAGGATTTCCCTAACCCTTGCAGCAATATACTCCGTCTATGTTTGCCCCGTACGCAATTTCCAATCCAAATACCATGTCGTCCACCTTAAACCAAGGGTCAAAGACAACAGCTACATATAACAAAATATTAGCCCTAGTGAAATCTCTCCAATACTTGTCGTATTTCGTCCTCATAATCAATGACATCTCTCGCAGCCTAATATGACCACCCGCGACCATGTTATCTAATTCTTTTTTTATCCTACATATTTGCTAACAGAATTTATGGGATATAGGGTACAAAGTGCCAGATAGCATCATGGTGACCTTGTAGAAAAGACTCTAAAAATTTAAGAAAATAGATACAACTTTCCAATCATTATCCACGGGTTTCCCCAATCCTGCCTGATAATCAAAATATTTTGCTTATTGGATATCTTAATTATCCAATAATGCAAATGCCAACTTATATTCTTGGGCTGCCTCCAACATAAAAAAATGTTGAATTCCATGATGTAGGCATATCAGTACAAAGACCATTCTTGGATGTTAAGCCCGCAGACCTCGCAACAACCTTAATTTCTCCAATTTCGAAGAAGAAGATCTCACCCATCTCACAGCAGTCCTAACCCAAGCAATCAAGTTATGAAGATCCTTCAAACCATCAGTGACAATAAGATTTAGAATATATGCCGCACATCTTACATGTAGACACTCACCACCCATAATTGTCTTATTTGCCTCTCTAAGATACGTCTTAAGATGTCCGAATGCGACATTGTTAGACGAAACATTATCAACTATGACTGTAACAACTCATGTCAACCCCCACTCTTTTATTGCGGCCTCCAAGGCCCTCCTAATCGTCTCACCCTTGTAATTGGTGATTTGATAAAATTTTATAATTTTCTTGTGCAAATTTCCAATCACAATCAACAAAATGCACAATTAAAAACATATAATTAAAATTTTAGACTGATGTCCAATTATCAGTGGTGAGGCAAACAAATTGACCTCTCAACTTCTCTTTTCCAGACCAATAATTTTTTTTACATCATTTGCCATCGTGTGGCGAGAATGATAATTAAACCTTGGTTACAAGCAGTGAGAATACGCTTGGAACCATTTCCTATCAACAACTTGAAAAGGTAGCTTGTCCATAATGACCATACGAGTTAGGTGTCTCCTACACTCATCATGATCATACTTAGTATACCCCCTCAACGTTGCACCCTTACTACTCCCATCAGTCATTTTTTTAAATCCAATCTCTAGCCTAAATTGGCTCTTCTCTTGTAATGATCTTAATATTTGACTTTTTTTTTTGCATTACTCTTCTAAGTGCACCTTTAATTGTGAGGTACTATGTTTCTTATAATGGTATCCATAAATTTTTCCACAGTGGTTACACTTGGCTTGAGAGTTATTGTGGTCACCACCCTCTATTTTGGTGAAATGAGACTAAACTATGGAAGCAGGTTTCTTGCTGGGCTTGGGGTAGGGCAAGGATCCGTAGGCGTAGGGGTAGGTGTTGGGCCAGGAGTAGGGGTAGGGGTACCCTGGGTAAGAGAGCTCACACTAGAATCTGTCGAATTTTTCACGAACTCAAGCAAATAACAAATATGAAATTATAGCAAACATGACAACATGCCAAACATTATACAATTAACATTCAAGTATTAACATGCCAAAAAAAAAAAACTGATATGATACTTTATATTTTAATAGAACCTTAAAGTAACCAAGAATCAAGAAACATACATTCTGTTAATTAAAAACAAACTTCAATTGGAAAGAACAAACTTTAAAATTAAAAGAAAAAACCACATCGTGTGGAGCTTACTTACCTCCTGGACATGACTTCTTTTCTATAAAGCAAAAGGTTCACAAAACTGTACCTTGTTTGGAAAAGAAAACATAAGGGGAAAGTTAGCTTTTACAAGTCGATAAGTCTTGTAAAAATTGTAAACCTTAGCATTTGTTAAGCAGTGTTTAGTAGAGATGATTTTCATAGCCATTATATTAACAGAAGTTTGTATCACAACCACTTGCCTCTTACAATTCTTATTCAAGCATATTCCAAAATTTACCATAATAAGGTCATTAAAATCACTCATTCTCTACCGCGTGCACCGTAGGCGGGAATCATATGCGGGATACAACCACCATCCCTGCTTACCACCATCCATCCCTACCGCGTGCACTGTAGGTGGGAATCATAGGCGAGACTCTACCACCATCCCTGTTTACCACCATCCCTACAGTTCCTTTCCACACAATGAATATTTATCAAAGCAATGTAGGAGGGAATCACAGGCGGGACTATACCACCATCCCTACTTACCACCATCCCTACCGCGTGTACCATAGGCGGAAATCACAGGCGGGACACAACCACCATCCCTGCTTACCACCATCCCTACAGTCTCTTTTCCTTTTTCTCAAACCAGTCCACCAGCCATCGCCGTGCGCCACCGTCCGGCGACACCGCCCGTCCCACCTCCTTCCCCACACTCCGGCGATCTCCCACACCCCGGATTCCCTTCCCCACGCTCTCTCTCTCTCTCTCTCTCTCTCTCTCTCTCCCTGCTGGCTGTGTCAAACCCATATGGGTTGTAGATTTTCTGCGCCGTCGTGCACCACCGTGCACCTCACCGCCCCTTCCTCCTCCTCCTCCACCCACCGGCGGCCATTCCCCTCCATTCCCAGCTTCTCCCTCGCCACTATTACCTCCCTCGTACGATGCAAAGCCGCGGCACCCTTTGAGCTCCCGCGCCGCCGCTGCACCACCTCCGAATCCTTCTATAAGTACGTATCAGACTTGGCATTGATGCTTTAAACAATAATAAATTGAAGATATGATCTTTTCAGAGCATGAAATATCCGCAACCCTCAAATTTTTTTTTTTTTTAGAGAAAACATCAAACTTTATTAAATCAAGTAAAAGAGGGAACAAGATTACACAACTGGTCTATCGACCAGCTCAATCACATCCTCAGATAGCTCAACAGATTTCTTAGCTAGACAGTGAGCAAAACAGTTGCCACTTCTTCTTACAAAGGCCACTTGCCATTGATTTATGCCTGATAACATTACTTTAGTGTCATGTAAGACCACTCCCGCACTATCCCAACGTTCAATTTGTTGATTAAGTCCTTTAACTACTTGTTGAGCATCACCTTCCAGAATCACAGAACTTAGTCCCATATCCTTTGCCATTCTAACAGCTTGGAGACCCTCTATTGCTTCAGCTAGCAGAGGACCCATAAACCTAGTTTTAGACATTTTCTTAGTAGCCAAAATGGCACCCTCATGGTTGCGAGCCACCAATCCAATGCAAATTCTATCCATAGCTGCATTCAAAGCTGCATCCCAGTTGATTTTTATGAAACTTGCAGGTGGAGGGAACCACACAGGATGTTTGTCTTGGAACCCCTGGACACTTTTCTTAGAGCCAACCTGTGCTGCTTGGAATTCTTCCAATGAATTAACTACCTGCTTAGCTACCTGAGTGGGATGCATAAAACAATCCTCAAATATCAATTTATTCTTTCTTAACCATATGCCTCCAGCTATCATAAAGAATACCTCCATCACTTTCTGATCAGATCGAGAGTTTAGCTTCTCAAAAAGTTCCTTGAAACTGCCTGCTCTACTATATCTTTTCTGAAAGACAATAGGCTATTGGCTCCATACATCCATGGCCAAGCTGCAGCTCCACAAAGCATGAGTAGTAGACTCCTCTTCCCTACAACAGATAGGACACAAAAGAGAATATACTATATTTTTCTTGATCAAATTCAACTTTGTAGGTAATGACTCAAGACATGCTCTCCACAGGAATACTTTAGTGGCATTTGGAATCTGAAAATTCCAACAACAAGTCCAACCCTTAATCCTCTAGACTCCAAGGGAAGAATGATCCTTATCCAATTCCAACAACTCCTTCTGCTTATGATAAGCACTCTTTAGTGTGAACATGCCATCCTTTGTCCCTAGCCAAATAAGTTTGTCTCTTGCACCTGAAACATTGATAGGGATCTTCTGTACAATGTTAGCAACCTTAGTCCTAAGGATAGAGGCAACCAGACCTCGATTCCACTGTTTAGTCTCCATATTAATCAACTCAACAACCCAAGCTTCTTCATGCAATATCTATACAGGAGATTGGACCTTGTAGATTGAAGGTTGAGCAGCCACTAGCAGTTCCAGATTTTTATGTCCTGACCATTCCCTACTCTCCGTAAGGAACCTTTCTCAAGCAACCCCCTAACAGTACAAAAACTCCTCCATATAAAAGAAGGTCTAGATCCCACTTTAGCTTAAAAAAAGTCTGTCAGAGAAAAATATTTTAGTTTAAGGACCTGTGCTGCCAAAGAATCAAGGAATTGAATGAGTCTCCAACCTTGCTTGGCCAACAGAGCCAAGTTAAAACTCTCAAAATCCCTAACACCCAAGCCTCCTGCACCCTTAACTTTTCCCATTTGTCCCCAAGATACCCAGTGCATCTTCTTTTCATTGTGCATATGGCCAAACTAATGCATTATTCTATTTATTTCACTTAGCAATGAATTTGGCAATCTGAAAACCCTCATGCAATAGGTTGGAAGGGCTTAAACCATAGGTTTCAATAAGATTTCCTTGCCTGCCTGGGAGAGGAACTTTGTTTTCTAGTTGCTTATTCTGCCTTTAATTCTATCCAATATTCCTTTGAAAGTAGCATACCTTGATCTGCCTATTAAAGTAGGTAAACCAAGGTAACTTTCATAGCAAGAGGTGGATCGAGTTCCACTGATGCTTAGAATATATTCCTTGGTAGCGTCTTTGCATTTGCACTGAAAAAGATAGAAGTCTTGGACTTGTTAAGTTTCTGGCTTGAAGCAACTTCATAAAGGATAAGTAATCTGTTGAAGTAGGCCCACTTCCTTGCATTTTCTCTACAAAATAACAAGTTTTCATCTGCAAAGAAAAGATGGTTAATACTTAGTTTGCCTCTATAGATAGGAAAACCATGGATGTCTTTGACTATTTCAGCATGACTCAACAAGTTACTCAGCACCTCAAAAACAAGTATAAATAGATAGGGGAGAGAGGAAACCCCTGTCTAATGCCTCTTGAAGGAAAAAAACTTGCTTGTGGAGTCCCATTCACTAAGATTGAGTAAGAAACAGAAGATATACAGCTCATAATCAGTATCCACCTCTCATTGAAGCTCATCTTCTCTATAACCTTCCTCAAAAAACTCTACTCCACCCTATCATATGCCTTACTCATATCTAGTTTGATGGTCATGTAGCCTTGTTGCCCTTTTCCTTTTAGTAGTCATTGAATGCAGGGCTTTGAAAGCAACAATTACATTGTCTAGAATCATTCTCCTAGGAACAAAAGCACTCTGTGTAGGGGAAATAATCTGAGGAAGAATATTCTTGAGCCTATTGGAAAGAACTTTTGAGACAATTTTATAGAGCACATTGCATAAAGATATAGGTATGAAATCCATCACTATTTGGTGACTTTTCAATTTGGGAATTAGGACAATAAAAGTGTCATTTATGAGTCTGATATCCCCTCCATGATTAAGCACCTCAAGAACAGCATTTGTGACATCACCTCTCACTGCCTCCCAGTGAGTTTGATAGAATACAGCTGAGGAACCATCTAGGCCTAGAGAGCCCAGAGGATTCATTGGAAACATTGCATCCTTGACTACCTCTGGCGTGAATAGTCTTGAGAGATTGTTGTTCATATCCTCATTCACTTTAGGCTATATGTGCTTCAAACAGTCTTCAATTCTAGTAGGGTGCACTGTTGAGAAAATGGTCTAGTAGTGCTAACAGAAAATCTCATAAATACCTTGCACATCATTAATTAAACTACCATCATTAAGAAACAATTTCTTAATCTCATTTGTCTTTCTTCTTTGATTAGCACACCTGTGGAAATACTTCAAATTCTTATCTCCATCTTTCAGCCATGACTGTTTTGCCCTTTGTTGCCATTTGACATTCTCCTTTTCAAGTAATCTGTCAATATCCTTTTGAAGAGCCTAGATTGCAGCTGTATTGGAGCCAATATTAAAGGTCTACATTGTGGACAACTTGTTCAACTTCGACTGAGTATCCTTCCTGTATTGTTGAAGAGAATTCTTGCTCCATTGAACTAGAGAGGCCCTGCACTTGCCAAGACTTTTCTGGACTGAGTTCAAGAGCAAGCCTTGCTGAGAAGACTGATTAGACCAACTAGATTGGATAAGACTGCTACATCCCTCTTGTAAGTTCCAACTTGCTTCAAACCTGAAGATCCTCTTTCTACCCCTTTCCTCATGAGGCAATCTCCTCCCTCCACTTCGCAAAATCATCACAAGTGGACTGTGATCTGAAGTTTGAGCTGCAAGGGTACAAATACTACAATTATCAAACAAATTAGTACAAAGCAGATTGCTAAAAGCTCGATCAAGCCTCTCCTTAGTGAACTGGCCTCCTTCTCTATTGTTGCACCATGTAAACTTAGGGTCTTCATATGTTAAGTCACTCAGGCCACAAAACTCCACACTAGCTCTGAACATTTCCATTTGTTGGTAAGGTCTATTGGCAGCTCCATACTTCTCATGATGATGCAAAAGATTTCACTGAAATATCCAAAGCATAACCAAGCCTTATCTGCCTTAGGTCTCATCCTCAGTAGCTTCCAGCTATCACCCCTTTTAGAAGTTATTGGAAAGCCATAAAAGCCAGATATCAGCACCTCTTGCATTGAATCTTCATGCTGAAAGGTCATAGAAATGTGGTGTTGAGAATAAGACTCAAGCTTCAAATCAAGGTTGTTGTTTCACATAAAGGCAATCCCACCAATTGAACCTATGCTGTTAACCACAAAGCTAGAATCAAATCCCACTTTGTTTCTCACCTCCTCTACCATTTTCCTACCACACTTTGTTTTCATTAAGAAAACAAACTTGGGCCACTTAGTCTTCACTAGCAAGTGAAATTCTCTAACTGTACAGGAGTTCACAAGCCTCTTACAATTCCAATAAAGGCCTATCATTGTTGGTGGTGGAGCTGCATAGCAGCCTCCACCAACTCAGTATCAAAGATGTTGTCATCAAGACCTTTGACAGACCTCTTTTTCTGGGCAGGTTTAGCATTATCCACATGTGCACTCATCCCCCTTTTCCTTCTTTCCCTTGTTTCAGTTCCCAGTTCCAAGGAGTCATGTTTATGTACCTCCCTTGCCCTTCTTTTCCACAAGGCCCCTCTCTTTTTAGGCACTTCCACTTTTACATTTGACAAGTCAGAAACAAAATGGTCTGTCTTTTCCTGGGGCAAGACATTGAATAAGGAGGTGTCCCGTTTAGAAACACTTACCAAAATTGGTTTCGAAGGCTCGAGTCCCATATGGAAAGTGATGTCCTCCTCTGCATGTCTCTTAAAATCAAATAAGGGAAAATCTATTTGCATATCACAAGTTGAAAATTCACCCACTAAAGGTGCGGTCGAGGTCTCCCCTTTAGGAAGTTGCCAAAATTATTACAATCAATGTCTCCTTTAGATTGAATTACTTCATTGTCAACAATAGTTGGAAAGTCCTTGATTTGTTCCTGATCAGAAATCTTTCCAACTTTAGGCTCATCACAGTTGCCACCAGGAACCTCAGACTGCTACCACATCTGCCGGTGGTTTGCACCACCAAACCTACGGGCCTAAAATCTTATGTAAAATGATATTGGTAATAGAATAATATGTAAATATCATTTTAAAAAAGATAAATAAATACAAAATAAATATAAAAAATAAATAAATCTTTTAATAATAAATTTTATTCTTTTAAAAAATAATTACATGATTCTTACGTATTCTACGATTATATCTAATATTACTGAAAAACTATTAAGCTAAGAAATTCCCTTGAGATAAAGGGAAACAATTTAGGAAAAAGAAGTCCCAAGTACTTAAAAGTTTATTTAAAAACCAAATATTCTGACTATTAAAAACTATGCAAGTTTGCTCAACCGTGTCTATTAATGCATGCACGTGTCATACCCAGTTGAGTGGACTAGGATTGCATGTCTTGCACGACTGCGCCTTTGGCCAAAATCGATTAGAAATTATAATAAACCATTAGAAATTATGACACAAAAGTATTTAAATCGATTCACTATATTATATATTTTAAATTAATTTTTTTAATACTATATATAATATTTTTTATACCATATAAAATTTATATATATATATAATATATATAATAATATAAATTTTAATTATGTATAAAATAATGTTATTATAATTTATAACATAAAATTGTAATCTTAAATATGAATTTTTTTTTTTCAATTTTTGTAACAGTTATATTTATATGCTTATAGCATAAACTCACAATATGCCAACTGATTTATCTATTTTCTAGAAATAACCTCAATCAACTTACATTCTAGAAAAAACTTCTTAATTAGATTAATACAAGAGGATAACACCAGAACAAAATAAGCATAAGCATATAAGTCTAGGAAGAATAAGCACCACAAACAAAGATAGAAAACAACATGAAAATCAAAATTGTGAGCTTCTCTCTCGAACCCAAAATGGGGAACTTCTTTCTACAACTCCTCACCCGGATTTTATCTGGGTATAACTTATGTACTAGGATTTAAAAATTTAGGAAAAAAATGAGTGGATTTGTTCTTCTTATTAATTTTTTTTTCTTTTTTTTTTTTTTTGGCAAAACTTGCATGAAATGACTTTTTGTTAAAATTTGAATTTGAGTTCATAAATCTTAATACTTAAATTTATCTTTATTTTTCAAAATTCAATATCAAGTTTTAAGTTATTGATGATCTTACCCTCTCATTCAATTTTATTTTCATATTTCAAATATAGTTAAACTATGGACAAAAGTTGAATAAAAAAACCTCGACATACAAAAGAGTATGTCGATGGTATCAATGAGTTTTTGAAATTTGCATACAAAAATTATCCTACAAATTCGTCGATTTGTTGCCCATTTAGAAAATGTGGATTACGTATACTATTCATGCCCAAGATAGTATATGATCATTTGATTGGCTATGGAATTTTTCAAGGTTGCACCCTTTGGTATGCTCATGGGGAGAGAAAAGGGGAGGCATCTTACCATGCTACTGATGCCCAAAACAATAATAAGCAAACACATGAAGGCTCCAGTGGGATGACAACCATGATGCATGACGTTTTTCCTATGTTTGATCCTGAAATAGTTGAAGGTGGGCCTAAAATAAGTGTGGAACTTGGAGTAGTTAGAGTCCAAGATGAAAATCGACAAGGTTCTAGTGAGAGAGTTAATAAATTTTACAATATGTTAAAAGATGTTGATGAGCCATTATATGAAGGGTGCCCAAAACGTACTAACTTTAGTGCTATCATATGTCTCTGGAATATGAAGTGTTTGGGTGAAATAACATATTTACAGAATTACTTGAATTTGTGAATGAGTTGCACCCACCAAGAGCATCATTGCCAAAAATTACATATGAGGCAAAGAAGTACATGAGTGATTTAGCACTTGGATACGAGAAGATCTTAATATGTCCCAATGGTTGTATGTTATTTTGGAATGACAATGAAAATCTAGAAATATTTGTGGTATGCGGAGCGTCAAAGTGTAAGCAAAGAGAGTCCATGGATGAAAGGTCTAAAAGAGGTAAAAGAAGTCTAGCGAAAGTTTTATGATGGTTTCCATTAAAACCAGGATTGCAAAGACTTTTTCTGTCATCAAAGACCTTTTCACAAATGAAATGGCATGCTATAGGCCACACAAATGATGCGGTACTAAGGCATCCAGCAGTTGGTTTGGCTTGGAAGGCGTTTGATTCACAACATTATGAGTTTGCCTCTAACCCCCCGCAATGTTAGGCTTGGTTTATCTGCAGATGATTTTAATCCTTTTGGTAACATGAGCATTTCCTATAGTACCTGGCCGGTTATGTTGGTCCCTTACAATTTACCTCTTTGGAGGTGCATGAAACGATCAACTTTCATACTATCACTGATTATATCAGGCCCATCATCACCTTCAATGAATATAGACGTATACCTAGAGCCTCTAATATCAAAATTAATGGAATTATGAGAGATTAGAGCACCAACCTATAATGTTTGCTCATTTACCTATGATTTCTTTGGTAAGAATTGTCTATGCCCTATATATGAAAATTTTTTTTCATGTTTCAACCATCTAAATCGTGTATTATCCATACAACAAGGACATGCTAAACGACATTTCGTACTCTATCCAGACAAATCAACATATGCAAAAAAATCATTTATCATCCACATTAAAGTTGTGCCCATTGTAAATATCTCTTTAGAGCAAACATCATTTAGCATGTCCTTGTTTACAATGATGTTTGCTCTAAAGAGATATTTACAATTCACGCGACTTTAATGTAGACGATAAATGATTTTCTTGCATATGATAATTTGTCTAGATGGAGTACAAAAAATCATTTAGCATGTCCTTATTGTATAGGTAATACACAATCTAAATGGCTAAAGCATGGAAAAAAGTTTTCCTATATGGGGGGCATAGATGATTCTTGCCAAGAAATCATAAGTAAAGTAGAAAACATCATAGGTTGGTGCTCCAACCTCCCATAATTCCTTTAATTTTGATATTAAAGGCTTTAGGTATACATCTATATTCATTGAAGGTGATGATGAGCCCAATATAATCAATGATAACATGAAAGTTGATCGTTTCATGCACATCCAAGGAGGTAAATTGTAAAGTACTAACATAACCGGCAAAGTACTATAGAAAATGGTCATGTTACTAAAAGGATTAAAACTATTCGCAGATAAATCAAGCCTAACATGTAGGGGTTAGAGGCAAACTCATAACATTATGAATCAAACGTCTTCCAAGCTAAACCATCTGTTGGATGCCTTAGTACCCCATCATTTGTGCGGCTTATAGCATGTTATTTCATTTGTGAATAGGTCTTTCATGACATAAAAAGCCTTTGCAATCTTGGTTTTAACGGAAACCACCGTAATACTTTCATGGACTTCTTTTACCTCTTTTAGACCTTTCATCCATAGATTCTCTTTGCTTTCAATTTGACACTCTGAATACCACGCATGTTTCTAGATTCTCATTGTCCTTCCAAAATAACAAACAACCATTGGGACATACTAAGATCATCTCATATCCAAGACCTAAATTATTCATGTACTTCTTTGTCTCGTATGTATTTTTTGGCAATGATGCTCCTAGTGGGAGCAACTCATTCAAAAATTCAAGCAGTTCTGTAAATATGCTATTAATCCATCCGCTCAAACGCTTCATATTCCAGAGACGTACGATAGCACTAAACTTAGTATGTTTTGTGCACTCTTCATATAGTTGCTCATCAGCATCTTTTAACATATTGTAAAATTTATTAACTCTCTTGCTAGAACCTTGTTGATTCTCATCTTGCACTCTAGCTTCCACACCTATTTCAGACCCACTTTCAACTATTTCAAGATCAAACATAGAAAAAACGTCATGTAACATGGTTGTCATCCCACTGGAGCCTTCATGTGTTTGCTCATTATTGTTTTGGGCATCAGTAGCATGGTAAGATGACTCCCTTTTCTCTTCCCATGAGTATACCAAATGGTGTAACATTGAGAAATTCCATAGCTAATCAAATGATCATATACTATGTTGAGCATGAGTAGCATACGTAATCCACATTTTCTACATGGGCAACAAATCGACGAATTTGTAGGACAATTCTCGCATGCGAACTTCAAAATCTCATTGACACCATCGATATACTTTTTTGTATGTCAATTTGTTTTATCCAAATTTTGTCAATAGTTTAACTATATTTGAAATATGAAAATAAAATTGAATGAGAATGCAAGATCATCAATAACTTAAAACTTTGTATGGAAACTGATATTGAATTTTGAAAAATAAAGCAAAATAAAGGATAAATTTAAGTATTAAGATTTATGGACTCAAATTAAAATTTTAACATAAAATCATTTCATTCAAGTTTTGCAAAAAAAAAAAACAAAAATCCACTCAATTTTTTTCCTAAATTTTTAAATCCTAATACATAAGTTATACCCGGATAAATCCGGGTGAGGAGTTCCCCATTTTGGGTTTGAGAGAGAAGCTCACAATTTTGATTGTCTTATTGTTTTCTATCTTTGTTTGTTGGCTTCCTAGGCTTACATGCTTATACTTATTTTGTTGTGGTGTTATCCTCTTGTATTAATCCAATTAAGAATTTTTTCCCAGAATGTAAGTTGATTAAGGTTATTTCTAGAAAATAGGTAAATCAGTTGGGGTATTGTAAGTTTCTGCTATAAGCCTATAAATATAACTCCTACAAAAATTGAAAACAAAAAGTTTCATGTTTAATATTACAATTTTATGTTATAAATTATAATAACATTATATTATATATAATTATAATTTATATTACTATATATATTTTATATAGTACAAAAAACATTATATATAATATTAAATTATTTTTAAAATATATAATATAATAAACCAAACTTAAAAAATATAAAATCAAAACCGAACCAGTACCGTCTTGTTTTGAAACTAAGGAAACGGTCCCAGACCATACCGGTTCCACCAGTTTGAACTGGTCCGGTCTATTTTTCTATTTCTCCATTAATTTTTGCACCCTAATAATAATGTGTCTTCAAATGGTTTATTATGTCGACCATTTAAATACTTTTTGGAATGTGCCACGTGACCCAATTGTGAGAGAAATAATGGCAAAGAGAGGCTGGTGTTCGCTCGATTCTAGGGAAAGGCGCAGTCGTGCAAGACATGCAATCCTAATCCACTCTAGTGGGCATGACACGTGCATGCATTAATAGACACTTCGGTTGAGCAAACTTACATAGTTTTTAATAGAGTCTAAATTGGAATATTTGGTTTTTTAATAAACTTTAAGGGTGGATTTAGATAGATAGTGTAGATGGGATGAGATAAAATAAAATAAAATATTTTGTTAAAAATTAAATAAAATATTATTAAAATATAATTTTTTAGTATTATTTTTATTTTAAATTTTGAAATAAATTGTTTATTATATTTTTATATGAAAATTTGAAAAAATTATAATAATAAAATGAAATAAAATTAGATGTTTTGTGTATCCAAATCCACTCTTAAGTATTTGAGACTTCTTTTTCCTAAATTGTTTTCCTATTAGAATATTTATCTTAAGGGAATTTCCTAGCTCGTAGTTTTTTCGATTTGAGTAAGCATATAATAGTAAAATGGGCAAGAGTTATTCAATAATAATAATAATAAAAAATTAAAATCTACTATTAAAATGATATTTATACTTTGCAAATATTGAAATTTTAATCGATTGAAAAATAATTCGGACACAAATAAGTCGATATGACCCGATTGACAGTGTCAACCATAACGAAGATATATTATAAGAGCATTACTACACTATCCGAAAAAAGCTCCCGAATGCACTTTCCGAATAGCACATTTTATTTTATTTTATTATTTTTTTTTTCATATATTTTTTTAATCATCATAAATATTTAAAAGAAAAATCACAATATCATTAAAAAATATTTTCTTAATGACTAAAAAAAAAACTAATTCGAGACAATTTTTTGCTTTCTCATATTATAATTGTAAAGTACTTATCAATTTAACTTTCAGGCGGTTAAAAAAAAAAAAAAATCAGGCCCACGTTCTAGAGATGGCATAGAGTCATCAGGCATGCTATGATAATAGAATAACTTTCAGGCCTACGTACATGGCAATGATGGCATAGAGATGAATATTATAATAATAATTTTTATGTGATTGGTGACTAAATTTATAATTTTTTTAAATCATAAATAATAATAATATTTTAACAAAATATTATCATCTCGACTTAACTCAATTCAATTCAATTTAATATCTAAACATAATCTAAATAGCATTGCTCTTTTGAATTCGTTTCAATAGGAGTGAGTTTTGTGATTTGTTGACGATATTCATAATTTATTGAAAATTTTTAAAAAATGAAAATCCAACCACAGAACACAAATTCTCAAGTTAAAGTTTTGAAAAACTAAAATCTATTGCACATCGATTTATCTATACATCACAAATAAATAAGTTAACTTCATTCTGAGAAAGAGATTCATACCGTAAGTAAATGATGATTTTGAAATTGAACTATGAAATTGTGCTAAGCATGCAATTGTCGAAGAAGTCCTCAAAAGCAATGGACCGATGAAATCCAGAGTTGGTGTTGTAACGTGAGAAAGAACTTGAAGATTGAGAGCCTAACGAAAACGTCTTGTATTTACACGGAAAAAAACTCTTTCTCTCTCTTCCGTATTCTAAAAATCTTAATCAATTAAGATCATATCTATATATAATATATATGCATGGAGGGATAAGGACTGAAAGCGTAAACTGAGGGCTGCGGATATTTCATGCTCTGAAAAGATCATATCTTCAATTTATTATTGTTTAAAACATCAATGACAAGTCTGATACGTACTTATAGGAGGATTCAAATTTCTTACAAAAAGATAATCATGTGTTTGCTTTATTATTCGAGTCCTGCTCGTGCCGCCCAGCACCGTTGGCGTTGGGCGTGGCTGTTAGCACTAAATTAGTAGCCCCACTCTTGTAAAAATGTTATAACATTTTCAGTAGATCTTTTATAATATATTTCTCTGTAAAATGTAAAGAAATATTCTCAAAAGATATTATATTTTAAAGATACTTTTACATTCTAATACAATAAACTTATAGACGTAGAGAATACTGTTTATCATTATAAATATTTTTAATTAATTTCTCTTCCCTTCTCTTGCTAAGTTTTTTATTTTTTCAACTATCTTTATTCACATTATATAATAATTGAGAATGTATATTTTGAGAATATTTTCATTATATAATCTCTTCTTTTCATTTTTTGAATTAATTTATATTCTGATTTAACTTATAATTTTGGATTAATTTAAAATAGGATATAATTATATGACATTGTATATGTAGAGATATAGTAAATATTAAAAGATATGAGAATATCATTAGTAGTTAGAGAAAATCTTTCAAATGAATAAAAAAGATTAAAAAGTATAATATTTAAATGATATGAAAAAAATAGATAAATTAATATATGGTATATTGTAAAAATAAGTATGTAAAATAGAAAAAGTGAGTTTTGATGATCTATTTTAAAGGATAGGATGAAAAATCTATTGAGAGTGCTCCTAGTTCTTGTAAAGTACATTTTTCTTTAAAATATAAAGAAAGATAGTCAAAAGTCTCTTCCATTAGATCATATATTCTATTTCTATTTGGCATTCAACTACAATAAATCCTCTACATGAAGAGGTTACTGTTCATTTCTGTAAACAATTTTTTATTATTTCTCTCTCATTTCATCCTCTTTCATTTTTATCTTATTTTCCTTTTAACCCTTTTATTACTTTTGCACAAGCTCCACTCTCCTATCTCTCATCTATTCTCTAGCATTCAATTTATAATCCCTTCAACTTTTATGCATGTTAGATCACTAGCATTAGTTTCTCTATATGCATCTTCAAATTCACATCTTTTGAAGATTGATTTTGTATATCAAGAAAAATTATCACATTAGATTATGCATATTTGAACCAAATAATTACAATTTTTTTCTTAAAATTATCATTTTTTATATATTTTACAAGTAGCACCATGTGCTCAAAAATACAAATTTCATATATCTAAATATTACCAATTTCATATATAAAAATGATTAATTTTATCAATAAATATTAATATGTACTAAAAAACATTTTGTATTATTAACTTAATAGAAATTTCATATATCAAAATCATCTTAATAGAAATTCCACAAAGTTGATTTTAATGGTAGGAGAGAGAAAAAAAAATTAAAAATAATGTTTGGAGAGTGAATAGTAATTTTTTAAACTTGAAGAAGTACTATTTATAGCTATATAAAAATTTAGAGATGTATAAGTTAATGTAGATAAATTTAAAGACATATTATGTAAATATGAAGATAAAGATAAAGATAAATAAGTCATTACTAGTGCTTGTTTTGATATTGTTAATAATAAAGATAGATTTTTTTTATCGTTTTACTCTTTTTTGTAAGTAATTTAAAATATTACAAAAGAAATAGTGCAAATATTAAAATGTATGATGTATGGAGAAATATTTGAAATATATGAAGTGTAGAGAATGAAAAAAGATTAAAAAATATAATATTTAAATAATATAAAGAAAAAATAAATAAGTTGATATATGACGTATTGTAAAAATTAATATGTAAAATAGAAAAAATAAATTTTGATGATCTATTTTAAAGGATAAAATAAAATAAAAACTATTGGAAGTACTTTGGGCTCGTTTGTTTTCAGAGATGATATGAGATTAAAGTTAAAAAGTTGAATAAAATATTGTTAGAATATATTTTTTAATATTATTTTTGTTTTGGGATTTGAAAAAGTTGAATTGTTTATTTTATTTTGTGTGAGAATTTAAAAAAGTTATAATGATAAGGTGAGATGAGATGAGATGTTTCCTGAAAACAAACGAAGCCTCAAGTCACCCAATGTTGGGTCAGATTGGGTCCCATCAATTTTTTAATTTTTAATTTATTTTTTTACTTAATAATTAAGAAAATATTTTTGAGTAATGTTGTTTTTTTTTTTTTAAAAAAAATATGTTTAAAAATATATTAAAAAAAAAAAACATTTTTGTTCTTATACGGGTCTCGTGCTACATCCAACTGCTCAAATCTTAGATTTCGGCGGGGCATCCAAATCCGTTTCACACTGCCTCGTACCAAGATGGTAAGTTTCAGGCATTTAAAATTCGGAAGCTTTATCGATATCTAAGATTTAAAATTCGGAAGTTTCAAGCATTTAAAATTCAAAGAACTTGAGCTTTATCGATAAGATCTAATAACGGGAGCTTTATCCATTACCACAAATTTTTAAAATCCAAAAAGACAAACATTAATATAAAAATTTAAAAGAGACGTGATATATTAGGATTTCTAAGGAATTTGAAAGAGGGAAATGGGTTTGATATTAAAAAATAAGTAATTTAATTATATAAAAAAAATATATAAGAGGAAATTCATTAATCACATGTGTTTTTTTTTTAAATATAAACAATATAATTTTAAAATATAAATAAAAGTTTAAGTTAATATAATTACGGTACAAAACTAATAGATTTTTGGCGAACAATTATATGTTATAATTACTGAGATAATAATATAAACGCTGAAAAAATTCTTGTTTTACCGACATAAGAAATAAGCGCCGGCAATAATTTATATTTATTGGTGCATAAAAAAATGTCAAAAATGTAAATACAAGCAAAACTTATTATTTACCGGCACAAAATTAATAAATTAGTAGCAATTTTATAAACAATGGAACTATTATATATTTTTGCTAGCGTAACAATATAAACGCGGGCAAAACTTATTTTTCATAGGGAATTTTGTAAACCTAATTAGAAAGATTTTCTGGAAACCTAAGTTTTGTACGTAGTCGACCTTGTAATTTGGCAGTTCAAAACCTGCAACATCCGTCTAATTTCCAAGTTTATAACCCTTATATATACACATATATAAGAAAAAAAAGTGTTACAAATGGATTGGAATGATTGCCATTAAGACGAAGGGGAAGCAAGTGCATGCAAGGGAGGTGGGTAGAGGAACCCCTTTCATCCCAAGAATTTTAGTCCTTCTTTGGAACGGAGTGTCCGTTCTCACGCTTTTAACGGCAACAAATAATATGCAGACACGTCACCAATCCACATACAAATCACATGAACCGCATAACAGCATAGTAAAATTAAATCTACAGAAATCGTGTACCCACACCGGCGAACCTCTCAGTCTCCACACCGGCGCACCTCTCCTGCTCTAAATCACAATTAATTTATTTAAAGAATTTCCATCACCAACTCTTAAAAGCTAGCAAGTCTTCATTTTTCCCCGCTATTGCATCTCACACACTCTCTCTCTCCTCCCGAAATCTCATTATGCGACCGAAATCATGGATCATAATGGGAACAATCTATGCAACTCTTTTGCATAGATTGTTCCCGGCACTGAACTTAGTTGCAGGAGATGATAAAGTCATCAACTTGCCAGGGCAGCCACATGTTAGTTTCCAGCAATATGCAGGATACATGACCATTGATGAAAAGCAGCAGAGAGCTCTCTTTTACTACTTTGTTGAAGCAAAAACAGAGCCAGCTTCCAAGCCTCTAGTTCTTTAGTTGAACGGAGGGTAAACACGGCTACAGATCCTGGGAGAGAAAGAGGACAAAGAGATAGGGGGAGGGAGGTAGGGGTGGGACTCGACGGGAGGGGTGGCTCGAGGGGAGGGAGGGATGGGGGGCATGGGGCTTCAAAGGGAGTTGAAAAAAAAATTATCCCTCTGCAGTGAGGTCACACGTTTGATAATATGAGGTGTCTAGCTGAGGTGTTTTCTTACCTGAGCAGGCCAGCCGTTGGAGTAGTGAAAATAGACACGATCCGGAGTAGTCGAACTGTAAAAATGAGATTTGTTTTCGGAGGAGATAATTAGGTTAGGTTTGGATTATAAGTTGAGATGAGATGTGTTGAAATGAAAGTTGAAAGTTGAATAAAAATATTGTTAGAATATTATTATTATTTTAAGATTTAAAAAAATTGAATTATTTATTGTATTTTGTTTGAGAATTTGTGAAAGTTATAATAATGAGATAAATATGAGATTAGATGAGATGGGTTAAGAACCCTCCTCTCAATTCAAACCTAGCCTTAATTGAACAATCAAGTTATTCGAAATGATATTTGTAATTCTAAAATAATGTGTAAATCTCGCGTATTCATTTTTAAAAAAAAAAAATAGTAAAATTTGAGATTCACACAGAAAAAAAAATTAATTTTTTTAATAATGAATTTCACTTTTTAAAAAAAAAAGTACGTAAAATTTACACAAAAATTATATCTAATATTAATCTTGTAATTATTTTCCTTAATGAAAGTCCAACTGACGACCTGCAGTATTCCTTAGAAACTAAAGCAGTTGTTTTCTCGTGATATAAATAGGTAGCTGAATGGCATACAATAATATTAGCACTTATCCCCTAAACTACTGGTTCTTGAAGGACGAAATTACTTCGTTGCTAGTGTTTCAGGGCGTGGGAGAGAACGTCGAGATCGAGATATTACGGCACCAAATGCTGACATAATAATGCATGCACGAATCAGATGAGCAACGTGACGGTGACGCCTAGCTAAATCAAGATCACCGTATGTTTTAGTCCAGATTCGGTTTGTGAGACGCATTAATGCGAGGTTTACGTGCATTGACAAATTAAGCACCTATATACTATATATGATTTCTTTTTTTTCTTTTTTTCAATACAATGGTAGAGGTTTCCAATCTGGTTCTCCCATTTGGAAATTATACCTTATGTCATCCAAGGACTTAAGCATATATCATACATGATTAGTTTGCTTTATATATATATATATATATATATATATATATATATATAAATCTACTTATTATTTCCTGCATCGGAAAACACTATTCCCACTTCTACCGATTTTTTTTTTTTATTTTACTTAATGATTAAGTAAATATTTTTAAATGAATATGTGATTTTTTTTTTAAAAAAAAATACCTAAATACTTTAAAAAATTGGTGAAAGAAAAAGTTAAAAAAAAAAAAAAAAGAGTTGGAACTGTTCGGTGGATAAATTCTATGTGGACGTAGCGACGTCCTTCCTGCATCACATATTAATTTGTCATTTGTCATTTTTTTTATTTTTTTATTTAAATATACATATTGAGATGTAAATATGTATTTAAATAGAAGGATAAAAATAATAAATTATACGTTAGTGTGATATGTAAAAATGATAAATAACATTTCAAATATATTTATATATATATATATATATATATATATATATATCTATCTATGTATATGCTGTACAGCCAACACGTACAAATCCCTTTCTACTCTATCGATTAGAGCTGTCATGCATAATTGGGTAGTAGCTGATATAGTGGTTTCATTGACTAATCAATCCTGAGTGGTTGCCGGTGATAATTTCTTTTTTAACTTAATTGTCGAATTTGAGAGTTTTAAGTAATTAATTACGAGAAATAGATAAATAAAATTCATATTATTATATTTATTGAATATTTGATTGATGTTGTTTAAAAAGTTTAAAACTATAATAATAAATACTATAGAACCCACTTTATTTATCTCTCTCTCTTCCACTCGATGCCATGAATTTGAGGGAATTTTTTTCCATCTCTACTTAATTTTAGAAAAACACATTTTGTGCAATTAGGAAAGAAATATAGAGTAATATTGCATACAGTCGTGGAGTGCGTAAATGCAATACAATTCTTTTGAAAAAAGTAGAATCTACTATTAAAAAATATATTTATTTTTTTTAAAGTGATTACGTAGCACTTGCGCATACCATGACTACTAATATCATTTATCATAAATATATTGCTTAGGATAAAAAAAAATTATTTTAAATTAATACATGTAATGAGTCTTATAATATTTAATAGTATCTATGTAGATTTTTCGGGCATCAATATTAAATACTCAATAAATATTGTTGGACGTATTATATATATCTATCTTCTCACTTGATCAGACTCTCAAGGTTGAATTAAAACTTGAGAAGATCTTAATCCGATTAAATATCATGTGAATCTCAGAGTATTTATTGTCGTCATCCGACGTAGTGTAGACCTCATTGTTGTTGTCATCTCACAGTACTACTAGAGAAACGTTGCAAGGTATAAGAAAGTTTGACATTTTTTTTGGCATCTGAGTATTAAGATTGCGTTTGGACGATGAAGTGAATTGAATTGAGTTAAATTGAAATGATAAAATATTATTATAATATTATTTTTTAATATTATTATTATTGTGAGATTTGAAAAAGTTGAATTATTTATTATATTTTATGTTAAAATTTAAAAAAATTGTAATGATAAATTGAGATGAGTTGAGAGGTGTTTAATAACCAAACGTACCAAGTTCTCTATAAAGAGTTTTCTCTTAAATTACCAGAAGTGCACTTGTATACTCCAAAGGTATGTATACAGAATTTCGAGCCTTGGATGTTCTGTTTATACAACTCGGTACAGAACCACAATGTCCATTTCTTTTGAGGATATCATCAATTTCGTTTGCTTATATTCGATGGGAGTAATTGGAGGGTATAAGAAAATTTGACATTACATGCATGATATTGCATCTGCTAAGCTAAAATTTATACATACGTATGTATGTACATACATATATAAATATTATGAGTAATTTAACATATAACTGTAAAGTATATAAACGTCGTGTAATCTCTTTGAAAAAGAATGGAGTATTCTACTTTTAAAAAGTTAATTTTTTTTATGTAGATCTCATATTTTATTTATTTTTTTTAAAACGATTATACAGCTATTGCACAATTCACGATTACAAATATATTTTCTCAAATATCACACCCCATGCAGCAGCACCAACCACCCTATCAAAACCAAGAAACCAAAACAGCCGACCCTGCACATAATGGAAACCATCCCCATCAAAGCAAGGGTACCTTGCATTCAGAACTAGCTAATACCCCATAACTTTTTGGTTTTATATCCCCATATATACATAGATATACAACGTCGTCCCACTTCATTCCCTTCAAAACCAACCAATATATATATATGGGTCCAGTCTAGCTAGCAATGCAATACAGGCAGGCTTACCTACCAAATCTGATGTATAATCGGCTTGAAAAGCATGCCCCACATATAAGAGAGAAATTTAATATCGGAAATAAAAACTTGGACAGTCTAATAATTGCACCCCTACCTGCTAACATTCATGGAGGCTCCGGCCTCAACTGTCCAAGACCCTCCACATAAATGCTCTTTTTCAACCTGCCCTGCTTAAATATTCCCTCCCGTAAACACTGATCTTATCATACACTCATCTTGTTGAAAAAGCTTACACAATGAAACCCTTAACCTGCTTTGTCTTGGCCATTCTACTGATCATCAGCACTGCTTCGGTCTCTCTAGCCACCCGACCCGGATCTGATGGATCCTTATCAAACCAGCTCAGCCACTCCAAGGGCAAAAACGGCAACAAAGATGGTGGAAATAATGGTGGCATGGGAGGGTATAACTTTGGTCCCGGAGGCGGGTTCGACATACCCGGGTTCGGGAAAGGATGGGGAGGAAACGGGTTCGGAGGAGGGTACGGAGGCGGGTATGGAGATCCGAGTGGAGGGCACTCCAAGGGTGGTGTAATAAGGCCCACGCTTGTGTGCAAAGAAAAGGGTCCATGTTACAACAAGATGCTGACGTGTCCAGCCAAGTGCTTCACTTCCTATAGCGGGTCAGGGAAGGGTTATGGAGGTGGTGGCGGAGGCGGTGGATGCACCATGGATTGCAAGAAGAAATGTATTGCCTATTGCTAGATGTAAGCAATTGTTATAAGCATCCTGTACTGGCCTGTAATAGTTTCTATATATATATGTTTATAAGTACTAGTAGCTATAAAGTACGTACGAAATCATAGAGTTTTTAGATATGTATGTCATGGTCTTGGCCCACTCTTGGGGTCGTTAGGCTATTGTAAAAACTAAGAAAGTGGAGAATATATGTATGAGGTGGCCACTTAATTATATTATGGATGCGAATGAGTCAATTTTAATCGCAAACAACTGGTCATACATACATATGTATGTATGCATGCATGCTAAGAGAATTATTACAGACATAAAAGAAATTATATAAAGTAAATTTATAAGTTAATATGACTTCATAGAATCTGTTATATCTATTTTATAATAAAAATAATTTTACGATCTGACGTATCACATTAAGTCATATAAGTTTATAGGTTTATTTTTGTGTAATTACTTTGTGATTAAAGTATTTTCCTTCTTTTCTTTTATATGTGATGTCAAACTTTTTCGTATTTTTACGTACATATATATATGTGTTGCCTTTTTTTCCAAATATAGTACTTTGGAAGTGGGAATTGTGACATAAGGTTTAGACCACTTGTGATAATTAATAGTTATATTATAACGAAAGACAAATAAAAGATAAAGCATTGAAATATATATATATATATATATATATATATATATATATGACATTATAAAGCTACACTACATGAAATTCCAGTTTAAAATAACATGATGTTAAACTTCAAAAAAAAAAAAAAAACGCTTAATTTGGAAAGAAACCCGAGCGTAATAAGGAAACTGGCTAGCTCATGTATCTTATCAAACATGCTTTTAGAGTGGTTATTAGAAATCACTTTAAACTATAGACTAAGCCAGCTCGTGAGGTGAGGTGAGATGAGATGAGATAATTTTAAATAAAAGTTAAAAATTAAATAAAATATTATTAGAATATTATTTTTTAATATTTTTATTGTTTTGAGATTTGAAAAAATTAAATTATTTTTATAATTTATTTAAAAATTTGTGAAAGTTGTAATGATGAAATGAGACGAAATGAGTTAAGATGATTTTTCAATCCAAACATGGCCTTAGATTCTACTTTCCATCAAAAGTGTTAGAATTTTTTAAATGATGTGAAAAACATTATAGAAGAAGCAAAAAAATAGAATACCTATTAAAAAGAGTCCTTGTGGTTTGGCTTTTGGTTGGACATATTACTTCCAGACTTTAAAAAAAAATATTTTTTTTTTTTTTTTTCATTTTGTGCTTTCAGCTTCGGTCGTTTTGATCATTCCGTCAAATTAAGATCCCCCAAACCCATCTCTTCTGTTGAATACTGGCTAAAGAGAAGTCAGAGCTTCTCTATCTAGGAGGTGGATAATACTTTTGCACTTATTGGAGGTGGATAATACTTCTGCATTTATTGTTGCTCAGCTACTAATCTCACTCACTTTTTCTTCACGATCCATCTCTTTTATTCTTCTTTTCAACCATCAATCTCTTCAACCACATCTTAAATTCTGATGGACATGGAATCACTAATCTCACAAACAAAAGCTCTATCATGGAGTGATATAAACCTTTAACCTGCTCCAGAAACAGCAAAGGCCAACTCAGACAAAATCCTGATAGGAAGGCTAGTAGCAGATAGACCTCTAAACAAATATGCAATCCATTCTAGCATTAAGGCCTCTTGGAACTTCATCAAAAATTTTATCATTGAAGATATGGAGATAAACAAATTTATTTTTACCTTTAGATCCATTCAAGATAAGTTCAAAGTTCTTAAACAGGCCCCTTGGAACTTTAAAGGACATTTGCTTATTTTGAAACCTTGGCCCCTAGGTGCAACTCTTCATGAAATCAGTTTAAATCATGCTATTTTCAATGTGTAAATCCATAGTTTATCACTAGACCATGTAACTCTTGATAATGCAATTGAAATTGGGAAAGCACTTGGATCTTTGATTAAATTGGAAGAGGACCCTCTAAATGGATTAGCATTCAGAAAATACATTAGAATTAAAGTGGAGATAGACATTACAAAGCCTCTTAAGCAAGGGTTCATGATGCCACGACTCAGAAACCATGAAGTATGGATTGCTTAAGTATGAGAAATTATCAGATATTTGCTATGCATGTGGAAGACTTGGACATTCCCAAATTTTCTGTGGCTTCCTAAGCTCACCCCCAACAAAGCTTTCATACGGCCCTTGGATTAGAGCTGAATTCAGTAACAATCTAGACAGTGTTCAGGCACCTCATCAAACAGACAGTGGGCAACATGAAGCAACAGAACACAGATAATTTTAATCCTTCGGCATCATCCACAAATTATTACAGCAAAGGAAAGTAAGTAATTTTTTTGAGTAGAAATTATGAGATCACTTTGGGTGGGCAGAGTAAACTTATCAGTGGACACTTTGAGAAAATTGCTGCAAAAAAAACGAGAACTGAGGCAATTTCACCCTTCTCCATCAAGCTTCCAAAAACCGAATGAAATTTTGAAGGGAACAATTCCATCAGCTTCTCAAACACTATTAAGCTACAATGATCAGATTCCATTAATATTCCCACCAACAAAAGTAAATGTTTTTACTGTTCAGCCAACCAATGAATCATGCAGCTTCAACTCAAAGCTCAGCAAAATATCCATCTTTTCTTCAAGTACAGAGGTGCCGACAGAGGAAGAATTTATTTCTCAGAAGCAAGATCCTCAGCTTTTTACTTCATCCATCGATTCAACGACAGAGCATTCACCGTGGAAGACTCAATGGAGGAAAATACATTCGGCTATGCAGTGTTATAAACCCCAGCAGAAAATCGACGGGCTTTGGCTTGGAATCGGGCTTGGTCTTCATCAGGCCCAACTTGTTGAACATAACCATGTTGAAACAAGGCCTTTGTTTATGGGCCCTCAAGATATCTACTACAAAAAGTCATCAACTCAAAATGTTCAAAGGCCTGACTAGCCCATTACATTATAGCCCATTAACATTCAAGGTGTGCAACCCTTCAACTACTCACGACCTCGGCAAATCTGTAGTGATTTTAGCTTCAAGTCCAAATTTCGATAGTATTAAGGAGCAATCTTATTCTCAAATGGATTTTCAATTTGTTGAAGAAGTAAATCCCCAGCGTGAAATGAGTTCTTTGTAGATGGAAAAGGCAACAAAAGCATCTGCTGATCCCATACAAGCTTCACAATTTTTTGATAATGAAATCAATCGTAGAGAGGTTACTCCTATACTCAAAAGGCATCACACTGTTGAGCTTGCTGAAGCTCCAAAGAGGAAATCTCAGTGTCTCATTGAAGTTGAGAAAAAATATCCAATTGAGTATACAGCTCTAGAGTTACAAGCAGATGATTCTTCAATGGCCCAAGCACTTCTGGAAATGCATTCAGGATCTTTGGGCAAGGAGAAAGGGAAAGCAAAACACAATCCCTACAGTAGATCACTCTCTCATTCCCAAGGAAAATCCAAATCAACTAGCGAGACAAGTTTAAAAATGCCTCCACAAGCCAAGTGAAGACAATAGAATTGCAAGGGATTAGCCCGCCCCAAAGCAATCAGAAACTTAAGAGCTAATATTGGGAAATATAACTTGGATGTATTTTTTTTGTTAGAAACCTTGGTGACGGATATTCACACCATATCTATTGTTAATAGTATAGGTTTTCATCATGTTGTTTACAGTCCTGCTATATGTGAAAAGGGGGGCCTTCTTCTTTTGTGGCGACCGGGTGTAGAACTCGAACCTGTACATATTAATAGTAAGGTAATTTCAGTTTTAGTTTACTTTGATCCCTCACACAAACCATGGTTACTTACTTATATATATGCACCAGCCCAGTGGAACAACAAAGCTAATTTCTGGAGTATTCTTTATATCAAGGTTTTATGGAGCCCTGGGTTTGTATGTGAGACTTTAATGATCTCATTAATCAATCTAAAAAATATGGTGGGAGGCTTGTTTCTTATAACCCAAATAAGGGTCTCAAAGCTCTCATGGACAGAAATGGCCTGATTGACATTGGTTATATGAGCTCAAAGTTCACTTGGAGTAATAACAGACAGGGTAATGTACTTATAAGAGAAAGATTAGACTGTGCCATTGCAAATCAAGAATGAAGATTACTTTTTTCAGATGCAACATTACAGCACTTAGCATCATCAGCATCGGACCATCATCCAATTTTATTGCATACCATGGCTAATATATGCCAAACTCCCTCTTTCAAGATTGAAGAATTTTGGACTCGCGAGCCATTAAGCTACCAAATAATAAGAGAAGCATGGAAGAAACCTCATTTGGGCAACCCGTCTTACATCCTATGCAAGAAAATCAAGTCCACCAAAGAAGCGCTCAAAATTTGGAACAAAAGTCACTTCAGGCAGATCAACCACAATATTCTTCAGATTGAAAGTGAACTTCTTGAGGTACAAGGCAATCTTATGACTCCTTCAAACCAAGAAAAAGAAAGATTTTTGCAACACGGACTGCACAAACAACGAGAATATGAAGAAATCTTATGGAAACAAAAATCTAGACTTACTTGGCTAACTTCAACGAATCTCAACACCAAATTTTATTACTTGACAATAACTATCTGAAGAAAAATGAATGCTATTGAAACAATCAAACTAGGACCAGGTATTTGGTCTATGGACCCTCTTGAAATAGAATCTGCTTTTATTAATCATTTCAGCTCTGTATATTCATCTTCAAATCCAATTGTTTCGGAACATTTGGATAATCTATTTGATAAGCAAATCTCAAACATAGAAATGAATCTCTAACTACCATACTAGAAGAAAATGAAATATTTGAAGCTTTAAAACAGATTCCTAGTAACAAAGCTTCAGGGCCTGATGGAATGACGACTCTCTTTTATAAGCACTACTGGAATATTGTCAAGAAAGAAGTCATACTAGCAGTGCAAAATTTCTTTAGCAGTGGACAACTTCTAAAACAGATTAATCATACCAACATTGCTCTTATCCCAAAGACTTCTAGTCGAAATAGTCCAAGCCAATATCATTCCATTAACCTTACAAATGTCAGCTACAAGATCATAATCAAAATCAAGGCCAATCGTCTCAAATGTCTACTCCTAAAAATTATCTCTACACTCCAAACAGCCTTTGTCCCTAGTAGAAACATCAAGAAAAATACTATCATAGCTCATGAGCTATTTCATCATCTCAAAAAGAAAACAGGAAAAAAAGGTTTGATGGCAATTAAGCTAGATATAAAAAATGCTTTCGATCTGGTGGAATGGGAATTTCTCTTCGTAGTGGTGAAGAATCTGGGTTTTAATAAAAAATAGATAAATTTGATAAAAGAGTGCATAACTATAGTGTCGTTTTCCATCCTTATCAATAGTTCACCAAGTGGTTTCTTCAAATCTCAAAGAGGTATCAAGCAAGGTAATCCAATTTCACCCTTTCTTTTTATACTAGTCACATAAGCACTATCTAGAACCTTATTGAAGGTCGAAGCTCAACAGAAACTGGAAGGGGTACAAATCATAAGAAATAGTCCAACTGTGTCACATTTACTGTTTGCAAATGACACAGTTATCTTCACAAAGGCAATAGAAAAGAATGCACAAAACATGTTAGAGTGTTTGGCAAAATATCAAAGTTAGTCCAGACAGAGGATAAATCTGAGTAAATCTTCAATGTTTTTTACTAGGAATACAAGCCAAACAACAAAAACTTCTATTTCCCAATGGTGACCTTATAAAATAGCATCGGCTAGAATGAAATATTTGGGCTTACCAACCTTGTTCAACAGAAGCAAAAAAGAAAATTACAGTGAAATGCTGACCAAAGTGGGGAAAAAATTGGAAGGTTGGAAATCAAGGCTACTAGCCCAGTCAGGCAGAACGATGCTAATCAAATCTGTAGTAAGCATGATACCAACATATCATATGAGCTCTTTTCAGCTGCCAAAATTAGTCTGCAGATAACTTGATACAGCTTTCAAAAACTTTTGGTGGGGATTCTCAAAAGACAAAATTCATCATATGACATTAAAGTCTTGGAAGTCTATCTGTTTACCAAAAAAAAGAAGGTGGCATGGGTATCAGATTAATGGACAAGATGAATCACGCAATGCTAGCAAAAACATGATGGGAATTAGGTGGACTTACAAATGGTTTGTGACATTCAATTCTAACTGCTAAATACCTAAAAAACACAACTTTCTGGGAGGCGACACAGAAGACAACTGATTCATGCATGTGGAAGGGAATACTCAAAACAAAGATTTGCTCAACAAAGGTCGTTGCTTCCAAATCTATAGTGGAGAATCTGTAAATATCTGATCAGATCCATGGGTTCCTTCGCTGAATAACTTCAAACCACAAAAAATACAAGGTATAGCCCTTGATTACCCAACTCTTACAATTTTAGATCTCATAATCAGTAATCCTAGGAGTTGGGATATTCCAAAAATGTGAAATCTCTCTGATCAAGAAAGTATATCAAAAATACAAAAAATCCCTCTCTCAATAAGATCACTTGAGGAAGACAAAGTTGTTTGGGCGCTAAGTCACAATAGAAAATACTCTGTTAAAACAGCTTATCAGGCAACATTGCAAACCCAAGTATCAGGTCAACCTAGATTCTAATTATATCACTCTTCAAGCCAATGTGGAGCCTTAAAATTCATGATCGCCATAAATTACTGATTTAGAAACTACTTTGAAATATTCTTCCTACTAAATCATGAATTGGTGATTTCATTCCTCATCAAGATTCAGAAGAATGTCCACTCTGCAATCAAGAGAATGAGACTCTAAAGCATTTTTTTATAGACTATCCTGTCATCAGAATTTTCTGGCAACAGAGCAGTTGGCCCTTAAATCTAGCAAGATTGCCTATTGATTCTATATCAAATTGGCTTAGAATGATCATCTATCTAGAAAAAGAATTGGGACTTCGAACAAAAGAAAGGCACAACTTCCAGCTATTTGCGATTATAATGCTAGATTTTATTTGGAGAAAGAGAAATGACATTGTCTATAATCACACCTTCTTGTCACTTGAAGAGGCAAATGCCCAGCTGAAACACATCTATGAAGATTATAAAGAAGCTTAGGAAAAAAAAAAAAAAAAACAGAGTCAACATAGCACAGAAGAAGAATGGAAACCCCCTCCTCTAAATTATCAAAGTTCTCTTTTGATGCAGCAGTACATGATCAATTCTTAGTAGTCTCGATAATACAAAGAAATCACAGTGGAGACATTATGGGTATAAAAACGGAAAAACTACAAACCATTATCCCTCTCTGGTGGCGGAAGCCTTAGCAGTGCTGTTAGCATCCAACATGACTTCCGTTCAAAATCTAACAATAATTGAAAGGTCGGATGCTTAGTCGGTATTTACATCTATTGAGCATCTAAATTCCACTCCTTTCTGAAACATCTCAACAATTATTTGGGACATTCTTCTCATCTCCCAACATCATCAAGACTGAAAATTTACTAAAATATATCGATCTCAAAATCGATGTGCGCACTTAGTGGCGCATAGGGGTGTGCAAAATTTTGAGAATTCTGACTCCATCCGATCTCCTCTCCGACGCCGACTCCGACGGAGTCAGAGTTGTTGGAATTCAGAGTCGAAATTCGGAGTAGCTCCGAACAGTTATTCGGAGTCGGAGTCGGAGCTACAAGGAGCTCCGACTCCGACTCCGATTTTTTTTAAACCCATCTGTAAAACGACGTCGTTTTACAGCTGGGTTTAAAAAAAAATTATTGAACGACACCATTCCACTTAATATGGAACGGCGTCGTTTCATATGTCTTCCTTCTTCATACGTCCCCCCCTTCTTCTTCCTTCTTCAGTTCTTCTTCCTTCTCCCTTTTCTCTCGCGTCTCCCGTCCCAGTGACTGAACCAGTGAACTGTGAAGCCGTCCTCACGTCTTGTGTCTTTCTTGCCAGCGTGCCGCCGTTCGTCGTTGCTCCTCCGTGCTGCCGTTCCTCGTTGCTCCTATGTTCAGCTTCCACCTATGGTGAGCCCTAAATTTATGAGCCCTAAATTTAATTCAAGCATGTCTCTTATGAATTGGAGCCAGCAGTTGTGATTCTTGTGAATTGGTTGTATTGAATATTCAATATAGTCCCAACACGGCGCTCAAAACCCTGAATTTTACATTGTATTGCAGACTTGCGCTCGAGCGAGGTGTCGAGCGCAAGTCGAGCGCACGTTGTATTGAACATTGGCTCGAGCGATATGTCGAGTGGAAGTCGAGCGAACCTCTCTGGAAGAGTTCTGCTCGAGCGCCACGTCGAGCGCAGGTCGAGCGAACCTCTCTGGATGGATTCTGCTCGAGCGCCACGTTGAGCAAACCTCTCTGGATGGATTATGCTCTAGCGCCACGTCGAGCGCACATCGAGCGAACCTTTCTGGATGGGTTCTGCTCGAGCACCATGTCGAGCTCACGTCGAGCGAACCTCTCTGGATGGTTTCTGCTCGAGCGCACGTCGAGCGCACGTCGAGCGAACCTCTCTGGATGGGTTCTGCTCGAGCGCCACTTCGAGCGCACGTCGAGCGAACCTCTCTGGATGGGTTCCGCTGAGTCGAGCGCACGTCAACCGAACCTCGATGTAATAATACATCGATACAATAATATATTATGATACAATAATTAATAATACATGTCCTATTGTATAATACAATAGCCTAGTTTATTTTTAAACTAATTTTTTGCTTCTAATTTAATTTTTTCAGCTTCATTGATTGTGATATGGATCCTAGACATAATGGAGATGATCATCCACAAGGGGATGTGGTGGATGCCAATGCTACAACTCCTACACCGGTGGGTACTTCCACCCCTAGAGCCACATCTAGGGCAGCTACATCTAGAGCAGCTACATCTTGTGCGAGTAGTCGACTCCCACTCCCAATTGATATAGAGGATGAGGATATGTTCAACGAAAAGGAGGAGATGTCCATTGAGCAAGATCAACCACCACGACCTTCTAAAAAGAGGTCGTGGACATGGGAGCATTTCACCAAAATTTCTGGTGAAATTGTGAACCCAGTAGCAAGATGCTATTACTGTGGATCACTTTGTGGATGCCATTCGAAGAAGCAAGGTACTAGTGTATTAATAGCACATCTAAATGGTTGCCAACGATATAAGATAGCGAAGAGATTGCAAGCCACTGATCAGACCAACCTCAGTTACCAAACTTCTACAACCACTAATGGTACACAGACTAAGAAATTGGTCATCCCTCAATACAGTGAGAAGATGTTGAGGGACATGCTTGCAGAAATGATAATTACTGATGAGATGCCATTTACCACAGTCGAGAAAAGAGGCTTTCGAAAGTTTCTAAATTTTGTTGAGCCACGATTTCCCATTCTATCACGGTATACAGTGATGCGAGATTGTATGAAGAGGCATGCGAAGGACAAGGAGGAGATGAGGAAGATGTTTATTACCACTGGCCAGAGAGTGTCTTTTATGACTGACACATGGACTTCCATACAAAACGTCTGCTACATATGTATCACAGCACACTACATTGACAGTGAGTGAATTTTGCATAAAAAAATTATTGGTTTTAAAGAAATTGTGGATCATAAAGGTGCATCCATTGGGGCGAAGATGGATGATTGTTTAAAGGACTGGGGAATTCGAAAAGTGCTGTGTATTACAGTTGACAATGCCAGTGCGAATGAAACAGCAATTGATTGGTTTAAGCGGAACACGACGGTGAGAGATGATGTCATTTGGGCCCACGAGTTTATTCACGTTCGATGCTGTGCTCATATCATTAACCTCATAGTTGTTAAGGGATTAAAAGAGGTTCATGATTCCATAACCCAAGTTCGCAACATTGTACGATATGTGAGGGGTTCCCCTCAAAGGCTTGCCAAGTTTAAGGCAATAGCAGAAGATCTGAAGATTGAATGTTCTAGTATGCTGTGCTTGGATGTTCCGACTCAATGGAATTCTACATACATGATGTTGGATGTGGCACAGAAGTACCAAAAAACATTCGAGCGGATGGAGGTCGAGGATGGGGGCCTGAGGTATGCTTTGTTGGAGCCAGCAGGACAGGAGTTCGATGCGCTGGACGCACATGATTGGACCAGTGTGAGTTATTTTGTTGAATTTTTAAGAACTTTTTATGAGATAACCATGCGGCTATCTGGATCCAAATATATGACTGCGAACTCATTTTTCAGCGAGCTCTCGGAGCTTCACTTCCAGTTGGAAAATAGTTGTACTGACTCTGCTGGATTGTTATTTGCTATGGTTACGAGGATGAAGATCAAATATGATAAATATTGGGGGAATATTGAGAAGATAAATAGATTGCTATTTGTGGCTGTGATCCTTGACCCCCGAGTTAAGTTGGCCGTTCTAGAATTTTGGGTAAATTCCATCCTCGGGGCAGTGAAGGCTGCAGAGTTTATTAGATTGCTAAAAAGTGATGTTGATGACTTATATCATCACTACAGTACTAGTGCTCAGCCTTCATCCGCAGTTGGTAGCTCCTCACATTCGAGGCCAACAGGATTGACAGTTTCCTCAAGTGATACTGACCCATCTGTAGGGGTTAGAGGCAATCATATTATACGGCATATCATCAACTCATGTCAACAAGGAATATTATGCATTGTATATCTGAGGTTGAACGATATTTTATGGAATCTGTCGAGACACCTAGTGATGTATTTTAGTTATTAACTTGGTGGAAAGTTAATTCCACCAAGTATCCAGTCCTTTCCCGTGTGGCCCGAGATGTGCTAGTCATTCCTATCACTACGGTTGCCTCAGAGTCGGCATTTAGCACTGGAGGTCGCGTGTTGGATGCTTATCGGAGTTCATTGTCACCGTCAACCGTGGAGGCCCTCGTTTGCACACAGAATTGGATAAGTGAAACGCCCATTGGACTAGATACCGTTGGCGTTGATGCCGAGAGCTATAGGCTTGAATCGGGTAAGTTTATATGATTTTAAATGATGATTTAATTATTTTTAATATTTCTAACTTCTACTTTTTATGATTTTATAGATCTAATTGTGAATCTTAATATAATTACCGATGATTGAGAGTCTGGAACGGACGCTACTTGAGAGTTGGGATGGAGTTGAGAGAACCTCCTTTCTTGGTAAGAATCAAATTATTCTTTTACCGTATTCAATTTTTTATTATCAATTTTTTTCATCTATTGATTGCTACTTTCTATCTTCATTTCAGGCATGACCAATGGAACAAAAAGTATTTGAGTGAAATCCGTGTTTAATTTTTATGTAGTTATATTTCAAGACTGAGTCATATTGTTATTACGTTATAAATGAGATTGTTATAACTTATGGCTACATCATACATATTATTTACTTTTTAAACTATTTATATCGTTATATTTATGTAGTTATATCCCGAGCAAAGATGTGAGATAAGTACTCTTTATTCTATAATTTCTATTAGTACTTATTCATCCTCTCTCAAACGTTTAGAATTTATTATCCAACTGAAATTAATCGAATTATAGAAATTCGTACCATCATTCTTTTCTATAAAATTTTAAATTTGTGTAATTTTCAACTCATGAGTTATGAGCACTTTTAATGCTAAAGTTTAGGCGGACATAAAACAAATTAAAGATATAATCAAAATTCAGTAACAAAATCAGAACGAATATTTAAATTATTGAAAACTCTTGAATAAACCAAATATTTGTAGATGGTTCACTTTTAAAAAAAATATATATGATGCTCACTATCTGAAACGAAATTGAACAACAAAATTTAAATAATAATAAAAAAAAGAACAAAATTTCCGAAATTGAGTTCGAAAATTTTGTTCGGAGTCGGAGCTCCGACCTCCGTTTGGAACTCCCTCCGAACTTCAGTCGGAGTTCCGATCGGAGCTCGGAGCTCCGACCTCCGTTCGGAGTTTCTATCGGAGTTCGGAGCTCCGACCTCCGATCGCAATCGGACTCCGACTACGTTCGGAGTCGGAGTCGGAGGGGAAATTCGGCTCCGACTTTTGTCAGAGTCGGAGGTCGGAAATGACAACTCCGACTCCGTCGGAGTCGGAGCCCACCCCTAGTGGCGCAATGGGCAGCTACCAATCATTTTTTGGAAGCCTACCCTTAGATAATATTCCTAGTTGTTTCTTGTATATTGATAGTGGAGAAGAGTCAACTTAAACTTTTGTACCTTTATTTATATATAATATGCTTGATTAATAAAATAAAAAATAAATAAATAAAATAGATCCCCCAAACCCACTACCGGAAGCCACGTCTTCACCAATAGAAACGCACCATGTGCCAGCACAGAAAATTTAAATTAAAATGAAAAAAGTCTAAAAGCATCGTAACAACAAAATCAGGATGTTGGAATTCAAGTGCTACATATTTCAAAAGTTGGTAAAAGATGTAACATTGAGATTCTTCATATGAGTGTTGTGTAAGTGGTAGGATGAGAATGATATGTTAATGATATATTTTAGCATTATTATTGAATTCATAAAATTGCAGCCATAAATTAGCCTAAAACTATATTATCTCAATCATTCATTAAATATTTGGCATCTACCCTGGTCCTCGTAGACTCTGGGAGTCCCAATCCCCCTTACTGGGGCTTCGACGCCCCTCAATATGCCTAGCAAATACACATACTGGTTTGAGCAGTTTAGACCTAATTTGTTTTTACAGATAAGATGAGATGAATTAAAATAAAAATTAAAAGTTAGAATAAAATATTATTAGAATATATTTTTTTAATATTACTTTTATTTTGAGATTTGAAAATGTTGAATTATTTATTATATTTTATGTAAAAATTTGAAATAATTATAATAATTAGATGAGATAAAAAATTTTGTGAAAGTGAACGAAGCCTTAGTTTTCCCGAAATTTCAAAACTATAAACATGAAGTAAAACTACATAGGGTCAAGTCGTCAAATATAGAAATTGTGTAGCATATTTATGATAATCATCCGACGAAACTCCGGGAAACCGCATGAACAAATTATAGCACCCATTACAAAACTATAAACAGAAAACAAACCAATAAAACAGATTAAATCAGAAGTAAACTCGAGCCATTCGTTTCTGTATCCTCATTTTCTGTGACCAAGGACATGTACAATCTACAGGACATCACCATCTTTGCTTCTCTGCCACCGGTTCGCATCATCATAGTCCTGCCCTCATTGCTCCTCTTGCAGCCTCTCGCCTCACCTCGGCGGATTTACCACTGCCTCGGAAATACATGTACACTTGCTGAAAACAAAACAAGAGGAAAATAAATGTGAGAAGAAAAGAACTGAAGTGAGGGCTGCAGAGTGACCGGGGCATGTGCGTTACGGATTTTGGACAAGGAGAATAGTCGACCTGAATAACCCAGATGCTGATTAATGTTTCCAGACAGAATAATCCAAATCCGATGAAGTAGAAGATCTACAATATGCAAAAAAGTAATAAGATCAAGGTTCAGAAATGCAATAATGAGTAAAGTAGTATAACTCATGAAACTCCATTTCATGAACTGCTCAATTTAATAAAAATGAGGGTCCTTTTGAGTTAGCAAGTATTCAATATAAAATTTATTCTGGCACAAGCATCCTTACCCCAGCTAAGGAATGGTTGCCTACAACATCGATCGCAGATAGAATGCCTCTGTTCCAAACACAACATAGAACCATTAGCAGCAAAAGAGGAAAAACATTTTGCACTTCTATCACATAAAGAATGTTCTACTGCATATACATCTCGCCATCAGCATTGACAAAACAACCACCAACCAATTTTTAAATTCAAAAGGTATAATAGGGCAAATAAACAAATTATAAGCCCAAGGAAATGTGATCAACGACCCAATATCCTGCAGTATTTCCACTTCCAAAAAAAATAATAATAATAATAATAAAATAAATAAATAAATCAGTGATTTTCTATTGAACTTGGAATTTTGGAAGGAACATACGTGAAAGACTTTCCTTTGAAAAATATAGGAGGAGCAACTGCAGCTACAACACAGAATCCAATGTGGACCTGTGGGCAGAAGAAAATTGAATAAGAGAGATTAGCTGTCCTTCGATCAAGTAAATAGAAGAACTAAGGAAGTTAAGTAATAAGTTTACCATATAAAAAAGGAAAAACCATCCAAAGTTCATGGCACTTTGATTCCTGCAAGAGAAATAAAAGGACATCAAGCATACCAAGCAAATCAATAGTTATACAGGCTCGAAATACAACGGTGTAATTTTGCTCTACTTAATTGGTCCCCCCTTTCATTGGTAAATGGGTAAGAAGTATGAGAACAACAGATGATCCAAGAGAGATGTATACCGGATAGTCGCACATATACATTTCTGTCAAAATTGTTCCGCCATCCAAATGAGTCTCAAATTTCTCTCTATATAATCAGTGTAGTTACTTATGGAGATAATCACATACTATCATTTTTAGAAAAGAGAACAAAAGATGCGGATGGGAGCCCCAGCAAATATCCCATTTACAGGAAATAGAAAAGGGGAAAGGAAATCAATAAATGACCCAAACCCAAGTGCATCTGTGGTGACAAGGAAATCAAGAGTGGATTTTGCTCCCACCAAAAGCAGAGGGCTCTATCTCAAAAAGGGAAGGAAACCTATCAAGGTGCCACTGGTGGAGTGGTGCATGGGCCTCATGCGCATCTGTGGCAGCACACGGGCCCGTTGGTTGAAGTTTAGGTCTAGTGGCACAGATAGGTGGATCAGTGGGCGGTCAAACCAAAGAGAAAAGGTGCGTAGTAGCTGTAGGTGGGTGTATGGTGACAGATTTGGAAAGGCAAGAATAAGGGGGGTGCGGGGAAAGCTAAGAGGGAGAGGGAAGTGAGAACTGGAGAAAGGGAGGGAATGAAAGAGAAGGAAGACAAAATTCGGAGCTTCTCCCTTGCTCTAGTGAAGCTTTTGATGGCTATTTCAAAAGAGAAGATGGCATTACTCTCTCTAGGAAGTCCCAGCTTGAAAATGTCCATATGCTATCATATTTAATAGTGAGGTTTCATAACAAAAAAGCCCATTGGGTTCACCCTTTTTTAAGTCTTGGATAACATGTTGGCTCAGGGACAGATTTCTTACCATTATAAACAACTAGACAAGTAGCAACTCTACATACATGAACAGAAGAGTTTAGGAACTCATTGGAATAAGTACCTAAATGCACGATAAAGAGGCCGATACCATAACACATAGGCTCCTGGAACCCCTGCTATGAAATAGATAATGGCTAGGAACCAAATTTTGACACCTACAACCAAAACCAAAGATATTCACCCCATTTACGATATTAGACAAATAATGAAGACCCCACAAATCCAGGACACATGTAGCATGTATCTGATCTCCCACCTTCTCCTTGAATCCACGCTGTAGTAACAGCAACGATATTCCAAGTAAGGCACAGAACCAATCCTGCATAACATAACCATCAATCACTAATGTCCATCACCTTCAGTGGCTTAGAACAAAGCACATGCTTTATACATAACATCTCAAAAAATACGTCATGTCACATAGAAACCAGAAATGCATTCTATCTTACAACCATGATTTCAAATCAGAACTGCAAGATTACACATTGCTAAGAAACAGGTAGAATACATATTAAGGAAAGTCCAGCCACTGACTTGACCGACAAAGATAGATTAATCCAAACCAGCCAGGCTTATCCTATAATTCACAGAGACAAATGCAAGCAATTAATCACCCTTTGTTCCTCATTGTGCTTCTAAAATTTGGGCATTCATACATGAAGTTTTGATATTAGAGGTAAATGGCCCACCATTGACACCCATGAATGGATCTAAGATGGAATATAAAATCCTGTTGAGTATACACGCAATAATCATGAAAAAGAACACAAATCTTCATTTCCACTCCTTCAAAATGATGGATGCATATGACATCAAGAACCATGAATTCCATGACATGCCATTTCCAACCAGATTTTTCCCTATGTGTCACACGCACCCCAACATGTAAGGACAAAACCTCTTAAAATGTCTTATATGTTGAGTTTGCCTTTAGGTGTCGAAAGAAAAGTTCAAGTGTAATGAAATGACCTTTGAAAGTTTGAAAAGGGTTATTTAGCAGAAAGATTTATAGAATAAACTGTACAAAATAAAGTCTAAGTAAACTTGATCTAGGTAGAAGGCATAAATCAACCTCAACACAACCCTTGTTGTATACAGTATTTTACGAGGCGGAGGAGGGAAGAGGAGAGGAGCACTACCTCTATGCCCCAATAGGATTCAAGCCTTCAAAAGGGAAATAAAAAAAAAAAAACCAAAAAAAAAAAAAAAAAAGGCATTCAGAATAAGTCCGGTTACGAAGTGTCCTTGACTATCAAGCCATCCTCAAAGCCATTGGCAGATCCCTAGTTATCTAGTCAAGAAGCACCAAGCATATTATGAGCTTATTGAATGCAGCTCTTATCTCAGAGTAACATTTATTAAATATGGAGAGAAACATTTACCCAACCAAGAAGATCATAACCATGTGCCCCAACACTAAAAACTTTCATTTATCAAGCTAATTCAGTTCAATCCTTTCCTCAAACGAAAAATAATGTTAAAAGTATCATTGCTGCTTCCTGGAAATATTAGCACATGAACCAGGTACAAAATCATAGATTGTCAAGCCATCCCCAGAGTCAATTGCATATCCCCAGCTATCCAGTACAGAAACACCAAGGGTATTTTGAGCTGAGTACAGCTCTCCTCTTAATACAAGAGTGGCAATTATTATCCATGGATGCTGGCCTCCTAGTTACTGCCATTCGACTTGATATTCCCATGTAAAAACCTATGCTCTCTAACACGTCAACTAATAGATCAAAGAAATGACGGCATGATGTTTACTGCCAGAAATTATAGATTCACTCCTCTCTTTATCTCGCTCCCACTCTCCAGAAGTAAAAGCATCTCTAGCTTCTAGACTCTAGAGGACACGACACTGCAGAGTTTTTCACCCTATCAGAGGATTGCATAGCACCATCAACATGTTCCTTAGAAACTATGGACTAGCAAGGAAGGTTATTTCACCACTAATGGCAGTTTCCAACATTCCAAACAGATCTAAAGAGTGGTAGTCAATTAGGTAGGGGGACGGAGCTGTTCAAAACCAATCCATTACTAATATATACTGCTCATATTATGATAATTGTCCCCAATGCAACTGTCCACACAACACTCACAATGGAACATTGTTCCGCCGAAGGCTTCTTTCAGGGAAAAGGAAAACCGAAAGGACACAATGCTTGACAAAAGGTTTTGAGCACAAGTTCTTTCTTTTGACGGAAACCGCCTCTTAGAGGGACAAGAAAGGGAGATGAAAAGGTATTTAGGATTAAACAGGTTTGAGTACTTATAAAAAATAAAACAGGTTTGTGTTGAAAGTTGAAGTAAAATGAAAATCTTTTGATTGACAAATATAGCCAAAAATTTTCCCTATCCAACATAGAAGGATTGATGTGACCAATAATTATACAGAAACACCACATTAATGATAGGCACTACCAGCCTGAGTTAGATGCCTAACAATTTCATAAAAGTAATAACCATGAAATCAGGCAAAGGTTGACATACCTAAGAATGTTGAAAATGCAGTATACTGCAATTTTTGAAGATGAATTGGTGTTTCATTTGCTATATCATGATGGATGATAGGAAAAAAAGGAGGCCAATTTTTCTCTTCAAGAACAATTCCAGCTGCAATCAAAAGGGAGAACTGAAAGTATGAATTTTGAGGCAGCATTATGAATAAAAACTTCACATGGAAATAGAACAGGTATAAAGTATATTGGAACATAAATGATCACATTTAAATGCAAAATGGAACTGAATAAAACCAAAAAGACAATGGATGATAGAAATCAACTACGGAAAAAAAATAAGAAATAGGCAAATGACAAAGCAAAGGGTCAACTTGCCCAGGCCCAAAAATTAAAAATTCAAATATAAACAGGAAGGGAACATTACCTCGTGCAGCAGCATCTTCTTTCCGTTTTACCTCCTGCATTGAAAACGCTTACTGGTGAAATTAACGGAAGTGATAGAAATCAACTAAGACATTGAACAAGAAGCAAAGTGCCCATATTAGTACAATGAAATCAACAGGAAACTAAACCTTCAGCCCTTTAAAGAAGATAATTCTACTAAAAATGGCAACCCTTTTTTGGTTAATTTGAAGGGTTTCCAAGGTCTAATATCCATGCCAAAATAAAAATCTGTTTCAAATCAATCATGTCAGTGACTTCAAGACACCAAACAATTTCCAGATCTTAGTCACAGAGATATAATTACATAATATGTTAGTTAAGTTTTTTTCTTTTTTTATTGGCACTGGGTGTCCAGGAACAACGTCCCAACTAATCCAACATACTATGTTACATATTATGTTAGTTAAGTAAAGTAACTATGTAATATTATTTGAAAAGCCAACATATTGAGACAACAATTTTTCGATCGAAATGTAAGAGCCAACCATTTTTTTAACTCACACATAACTGGATTGCCATCAATGACTCGTGAATACTATAGTGTATTACTCCTCAGTATACTTAATCTCAATATGGCATCATAAACTGTAATGCCAAATATGATAAAATGAGCACAGCTTAAGTGCATCAAATTTAAAATTGATAGAAATGCCTTGTTGGCTGCCAGATTGGGGAAAAAAAGAAGAATCCTGGTAGCAAGATATATGATTCTTTCAGAAATATAAGAATTTGGGATTTGAATTACAACAAATGTATACCTGCTCACGCCTTCTCAACTCGGCCTCCTTAGCTTGGAGTTCCTTCTCTTTCTTTTGCAAATCCTTAATTTCAAACATGATAAGAAAATGTTAATATCAAATCCTTAACACCAAAAAAGAAGGAAAAACACAGACTCAGGTATTCAACGACCTTAGAATTTCGGCCCCCTGTAGCTGTGTCAATGGGTATATCAATTGTTGCATCATGGCCATAATTGAAACCTGCGGGTTCAGGCGGAAGAGGCGAAAGCCTAGAGTTTGTGGCAGGATTCTGAAAATGCACCAAGCATGGAGATGTGTTAAGAGTCCAAGGAGGAGTAAACTAAGAATCTGTTTTCTTTTCCCTTTTTTTCCTTTTTAGTGGGTGGAGGGAAGAGAACATAACCCCAAAATTTGGAAGAAAGCTGGATAACCAAAATCATCGGACAAGGAAATGAAAAAAGAAAATTCAAACTATACATAACCATGCCTAAGATATTTTCCCCTGATAAATCTACACAACCCTTAGCTCACCCTCTAATCAAAGCAGGTTCAAAGTTCAAACTCAGGCCTAGTGTGTCCAAATATACATGGTAACCATCTAAATTACAAGCACCATGGTTTGAGTACAATTATACCTTTGAAATAATAAGCAAAATAGTAAATTAAGGGGGGAAAAAAATCAAACAGCACCTGGTTGATGTTTTCCAAATTTAATGACATATAATAACATAGAAAACGACACAACTATGCAAATTTCAGGCACTATACAAATACTAGAAAAACTCTTTGTAACATGCTCCAAGGTTGGACCAAGAAAAGAATATTATTGGTCCATAGTAGTTGGGGGTAAGATATTCCAACTCATTTTTTAGCGGGCCTGTCAGTTAGGTACTAAATCACCCCTCAGGACTTATTCTAATTATTTTATTCCAAAATGTTTTAAAATTGTATAATTAGATTTGATAAGTTAGCTAAATATTAATTTCCAACATTAACTTTTAATATTGTGTAAGATAAAAGGATACAGAAAAATGGTTTCAAAAGTTCAAAAGAATAACGCATTATTAATTCTGATTTATAGGTTGATTTTAAAATAACACATCCAAGAGCCACCCCCAACTTATTCTCTTCCCTCTCTCTTCATTTTATTTTCTATTCATGTAGCTTTCCCCAAAACTGTAACACCTTAAGGGAAGGCCCATGCCACATTGGGACTCTATTCCTATAACATCTCAATGGAAGGCTCAAACCATATGGTCTATACTCCAAAAGGACTAGTCAATGATACCATGGAATCCCATTGAAACCTTATAAAGAGCAAGAAATTTTCATTCCCAAACAATGTGGGACCCCATACACCACACCCTTATTCTTATCATATGGGGTATCACAATCCCAAAAAAGACTAGCCAATGTTACAATCTCCCGTCCTCAAAGTCCATACATCCTAGTCTGGCATTCCATCATAGATGACATGGCTTAAGTCCCACACTCTTGGTTTGGAATAGGCTCTTATACTATTTGTAACGGCCCAAGAAAAGGCCCAAACCACATATGGGCCTATACACAGGCGGGACTGTCAATGGTACAATTGAAGCCCCATTGGAATCATTAGAAAGAACAAGAACTTCTCCATCCCAAGCAACATGGGATCCCATACACTACCTATACGTACCAATCAGCATGGAGTATCACAAAAACCTAACTTCTTTCCTTTCAGCTCTCCCCAATTTTCCTCCAATCAACGGAAAAATTATGCAATCATAGATAGCCAAACCCGCTATTGCCACACCTTTGAGGAATCCCAAGCTGCAGGGGTCAATTTCAGACACCCTATTTATTCTTTGTCCTAGTTCCCAGTTTTGGTTTTCCTCACTCTCTAATTCTGCCACCACATGCAGCCAGCCTCTCCAAGTCAGTCATCTCCTTCAATACAGATACCTAGGTGAGTAGCTGCACGCAATCTATATTGGGATGGTCTGCCTCCCTTTTTTTTTTTTTTTGAAAAAAAAATGTGCTAACAAAAGAGAAAACTAAGGTCCCATTTGGATTGCAAGATCCCCTCATCTCAACATCCAAACACCACAAACAAACACTTCAACTTTTTGGTTACTCTATGTTCAGCTTTTTCATCTAATAATTACAACTCTCTCAAACTTCCAAACAAAATACAAAAAACAATTCAATTTTTTCAAATCCCAAAACCAAAAATAACATTAAAAATTTATATTCTAGCAATGTTTTAACTTTATAATATTTTTATTCAATATTGTCTCTCCCCTTTCCCAAAATCTCATAAAACATCTTAACTCAAACCATTTTTGGTTTTAGATGAAAGTTTAAAATATTATTTTTAAATATTATTTTTATTTTGGGATTTGAAAAAGTTGAATTGAGATTTGAAAAAGTTGAATTGTTTATTATATTTTGTGTAGAAGTTTAAGAAAGTTGTAATGATGAGATGAGAATTTTGTGTCTCATCCTATACACCAAACATATAGGCTTCGTTTGGATAGTGAGATGAGATGAGATGATCTGTGAATAGTAGTGAAATGGTTTGTGATCATCCAAACTCCAACTCTTGTACTAAAGATCTTCGGCTGTGTTTGATTGTTGGACCCAACTCAACTCATCTCAAAACAATCATTAATGAGACCCACTACTTTTTCAATTTTCTATAAAAAAATTAAACTCATATCAACCTACTTCATATATTTCAACCTAAAAAGTTAAACCCATCTCAACGTAAAAAATTTAAACCCATCTCAATGAAACCTACAAAATACTACTATTCACAACTCATCTCAACATCCAAACGCAGTCTAAGTCTTGCAAATCAAACTCAAACTGTGCACACCACAACAAAACAGGAAAAAAGTACAAATTCCAAATATTGAGTCAATTAGCTAGATGATACATGTATGTATATATTAAAGTATATATTGTCAACCGGAAAGAAGGGGGAAAATTTTCTCTGAGGGAAATAAAATGAAAAAGAGAGATTACTTACTGTTGTGTAAAATGCACCTCCACCGTAGTTTGACTGCCCTGCCTTCCCCCTAACTGCTGGGTCCTGGAAGTAAAAGTTTTAGTAGTAAGAAGTTGCATAAAGAGTATGTCCAAAACATATATCCACCGTACTTGGAAGAAAGAAAGAATTATACCCTTAAAAGACCATAGAGGCAGTATGCATATATTGATGAGAATTAAAAAAAAAAAAATTGATAAGTTAAGATTGATGAGAATTAAAATCTTAACATTAGAAACTACATAACAACGTGAGCCCACCTAAATGTTCAGTTAAATCAGATCAAACACTTGGGATACTGGAGAGAATGCACAGCAGAAGAGGCATTCAACTTAAACACCACCATGAATTGGGAAAATTAAAATCGAATATTGCTATTAATTAATAAAGATCATGAGAGAAAAACCAATTAAAATTGGAATTACCGAACAAACACAAATCAATCATCTTAGAATGAAAACCAAGAAACCAATCAGTATGAAAACCAAGGTAAAATCACTTGCCACAATTGGTAAGGAGATATTTTCTATAGGTCGTGTAGAGATTAATAGAGGAAAAAATTAAGCAAAAATATTTAATTTCCGCTAAAACAGAACGCTAGTAAAACATCAGGACTTAAAATCAAACATCCAATACAAGCAAACAATGAGGTATATAATACAAAGCAATTCAGTTTCAGGACAGAAACTCGATCTAACACTTAAGTGAACCAAAAACAACAAAATTAACCAAACACCCGCTTCGCTTCCTGCATCAACCATTAAATCAAACAACTTAACAAAAGAGAAAATTGACAGTACAGAGACCGCATCTAAAGCAGAGTGGACTCACAGCGAAGGGATTGACTTGGTCTTCTTCGTCGAAAGGGTTTTTATCGTAACGGCCGGCCATGGAATTAGCAGGAGGAGGGACCAGTCTTCACAGAGAAATCTGGGTTTTTAGAAACTGTACAGACACAGAAAACAATACTTACAGAGGAAGCAAAGCGACAGCAAACGAGACGAATAAGAAATTCTGGAGAGAGAGAGAGAGAGGGGAAAGGTAGAGAGTGGAGAGCTTGTCTTTGGTCAAGCTTATAATTTATACGGTTTAGAAAGAGAAACAGAGAAGTGTGTCCGTTGGACGCTAATATTTACTAGAAGAAAAATGATACGTGGTCATAATATGTAAGCGTGTATTTTTTTTTTTTTTCTTTAAGTAAATAAATATGAAATTTATATAAATAAATTAAATTTTTAATAATATATTTTATTTTTTTAAAAAAAAATATGCAATATTTGAACTATCTATGAGTACTTTTAGTATTATTTTTACTAGAATGTTATTTCTTTTTTTCATTTAAATTAATTTTATAATTTTTAATCCTTTTACATTTTATAATTTTTAATCCTTAATTTTATAATTTATTTTAGTGATTAATGTATATAATATCAAAATCTATATTATGCAAAGGATCTTTTGAGAGTAATGTTATATATAATTATGAATTGTATAAATGCGGGACACTTCTTTTAAATTATAAAAAAAAATATCATTTCACATATTTTGGACTCTCTCTTTCTAATTATAAAAATAAATATTTAAAAATAAATGAAACCATTTTGACTCTAAATCCACATATACATACATATATGTATATATATATATATATTATATACTTTTAAAACACTTGCGAAGTTTTATCCAATCACTTTCTTAGCAACTAAAATCATCTCAACTTATCATTATAATTTTTTTAAATTTCAACATAAAATATAATAAACAATTCAACTTTTTTAAATCTCAAAATAATAATAATATTAAAAAATAATATTCTAACAATATTTTATCATCTCAACTCAACTAAATTCAATTCAATTTAACATTCAAACGCAACCTAAAACTGTATTAATAGGATTATCAAATTATATTATAGTTACGAAATTATAAAAAAGATAATGCTATATTTGATCTTGAATGCATAAAGACCAAAGGACAACAGTACAGGACCGAGGATGCTATAATCATTGGTTGCAAAGTTACGTCATTAATTTGAAAATCTTTACACTATATATGTCAAAATTTAATTTAAAAAAATAGATTTAAATATTTAAATATTATAAATCAAATTATAACATATGATTAGTGTATGATGTTAATATAGTTTAATAAGATACTATCGTATTTATTTATTTTTTATAAAAGATATTTATGATTTGATATATCATATCAAAAAATCAACTTTTTATATTTCTCTTTTATACCATTTAACATTTATCATTTTTAATTAGAATTTATCTTGATATGTGATGTTGGACCAATATTAAAACCTCTAGTACTTTTAGCGTACGGAGATTTCTACTATGACGTGCATAGGAATTCCATTCCAATAAAATCTGATCACTCTTTTATACCTTGAGATGTTGACATCAATAGAGACGTTGGATCAGAATTCTCACCCAATTGGATAATTGTCGACTTCTTAGGACTTTAATTTTTAAAAATATTTTATAAAAATAAATTTATAAATTAATGTATTTTTATGTAATTTATTATATTTAATTTACAATAAAAGTAAATTCATAATAGACTTACTATATCAAAACACATCAGTTTGTAAGTTTATATTTAAATAAAATTGATATGACATATTTTAAATAATATTTGTTTATAAATGGTTTATACGAGCAATTTTAAATATATTTTATTAAACAATGCATCCGAAAATAACATATTAAAAATAAAGAATGTTTAACTTTTAATTTTTGCTTTCAAAACTTGAAGATTGCTGTCATGGAAAAAAAAAAACATTTTGTTAACGTTAGAATCTTAGGATCAACAACTCTTTTTGCTCGAGAACTTTGAAGGAGGGAGTTGAAATTAATTCTCTGTTCTTGCTAGCTTCATAGGTCCATTTGGAGTCTCAAAGGCCTTCGATACCAATTTCATTTCATTTTGACTTTTGCTTTTAATTTGATCTATTTAAATTTTAAAAAGAATTATTTTATTTTAAAGTTGTGAATGGGTAGTGTTTTGGATGTGTTTCGCAACACTTGGCAGCACCTTTCTGAACCTGCACTAACACAAATTCAGATAAGCTCAGGGGTGGTTTGAGAATTCTCTGATACTTAAATTAGTTTCCTTAGAATAATTTCATTGGATTAGTCAAAGTTAAAAGATATTTTTTATGAATATAAGATAAATTTAACTTTTGGCTATTCCATTCACATAAATCTCCATATTGAAATAGTTATTTTTTCATTATATAATAATAAAATAATATAAGATGAATTTGATTTTAGTTATTCACATCAAATCTTCACATTAGATTATATATTTATTCATTATATAGTAATGAATAACTAATAATTTTAAAAATATTTAATTTTTTTAATTATTAATTTATTTAATTTTATCATATTTTATTATTCTACCTATTATATATTAATTAATAATCATATTCTTATTAAATTAATATATCACTAACTTAAATTAATATATCAATTATGATAAAAATATGTGATAAAAAGAAAGTGAGAGAGAAATAATTAATAAAATATGTATTTGATGTATATACAGTAACTTTCAAATTTGAAAAAACTTTTGAAAGTCACTGTAGCCAAATTCTAAATATTTAGAATTTAGCTAATCCAATGTGAGTATATTTTACTCTCTAATAGCTAAATACTCATTGAATTTAGCTTTTAACTAATCTAATGAGAATGCTCTTATTTGAAATTGCCTTCCTAATTTAGCTTGAATACGAATGTATCTGGTAGTCAATTTTTATAAGAGGTTTAGGGAGGGCTACATGTTCATGTTGTGAGGGAGAAGTCCCATCACATTAATGCTTTGGATGCTTAGAGCATTGAATGCAACATAGCGTATTGGCGAAGGGTAATTAATGCGGCGTAGGTTTCTAATTGATACGTTGGCGACCTCTCGGCTCGTGTTAGCGGCACTTGCCTTTTCACCTCTTAGGGTGTGAGTGATGGTTGCTTCTCCTACACTTCCCCCTGTAGTCGCAACTTATGAATGCCTAGGGCATTAGTGATAGTTGCTTCTCCCGCACGTCCCATTTGTCCATTATGTTAGAACCTCAGTATTTTCCCTACGCGTCTTTCCTTAATCCTTATTTTTACCAATTCAAAGGTCTCCTGGCCAGGCCGAATGGACCCTTAGGCCATGAGATGGGCTTCTTATTTCCCATGGGGCTCTTGGTCTGGTTGAATAGATCCCAAGGCCGTGAGATGGACTTCTTATCTCTTGTTGGGCTTGGCTCACAAGGCTGTGGGTTTTTATCCCTTCCATTTATCCCACCAATTCTCATTGAACCTGTTCAATAGGAATTCAATTGCTCCCTCTTCTTTTTTCTTTCTCCCTCGTTTCTTCTTTTTTTTTTGAAACCACATCCTCTAATTCGTAGATTCAAATCCTTAGACTTCGCTGGGAATGTTGTTTGGCTCTCACCCACGTCGCTTCATACCACGTGTTTTACAGGATTTCAGCCAATCAGTATCCCTCTTTCTGACACAGGAGTGAAGGACGTCAATAGTCGCATCCTTCTTATTTAAAGGATGTTGTGCTCACTTTTCTTTCTTTATTGCGCCTTTTGCTCTTCCCATTCTTTGTTCTTCTTGCTCAAAACTCTTTTCTCTACTTCCTTTCTCCTCCGTCGTTTCTTTTGGTAATAATGGCTTCAAAGAAGGTCGTGCAGCCTAAGATTCTCGAGTGCTTGGACCCTTCGGAGGTACGTACAATGGCCCAGTTCTTCATTGGGCACAACTGGCACTCGGACGTCACCCTGGAGTCCTTGTCCTCACTGTCCTCCACCTTCCATGTCCCAGATTCGGTGGTTTTTTAGGTTCCTGATCCACGTGAGGGGGTTGTAGATTATGAGGGTTATGCTCTGAAGGTCGCCCTCTTCCCCAATATGTTTTCTTGCAGGCTAAGATTGCCATTTCCTAGCCCTATTCGTGACTTGATGGACCGTTTAGGCCTGGCCCTCACGCAACTCCACCCAAATGGTTAGAGGATTCTTATGTGTTGCTGCATCTTGTGGCATCGAGTCTTGTTGGAATCTAATCCTGAGCATGCTGACCTCACTTACCACGAATTTCTCTTGACACATAAGCTCATAAGATGAGAGGGGAATACCTGCAACTTCAGAGCAATGCATGCCCTTGTCTCCTTAGAGTAGCGCTACCACAAGGTCAAAGATCATATCTCGAAATTTTTATTCGTATCTGGCCGAGGATAGGAGTTCCCGATTGGATAGTTATCTCGTCGTCAGTTTCCCATCCGGGTCATATAAGGGGTTATGTTCAATTAGAATATTATTTTTAATATTATTATTGATTTATAAAAGTTAAATTATTTATTATATTTCGTGTAAAAATTTAAAAAAAATTGTAATAATAAAATGAGATGATTTATCTATTCAAACAAATCCTATTTTATCAATAGAAGGTTTTGTAAGCATATGAGAAATGATGCTGCTGCTCCTTTTTTCTTTTTCTTTCTTTTTAGCGATTAAGAAATTATTTTTTAATAATATTATAATTTTTTAAATATTAAAAAGTATTAAAAAATGCAAGAGAAAAAAAAGTAAAAAAAGGGGATAAAATGCACTGTCAGGAGCCCCATCTACTATAGAGCCACTCTTAAGAATATTAATGAGAAGTTTAGATGAGATGAAAATTTAAAGTTGAATAAAATATTATTAGAATATTATTTTTTAATATTATTATTGTTTTAATATTTTAAAAATTAAATTATTTATTATATTTTGTGTGAGAATTTTAAAAAAAATTGTAATAATTGGATGAGTTCATATGAGTTGGAGACCTTTTATATCCAAACCGAGCCTTGTGTACTATTTTTGGAAGAAAATAAATTAATTATTGTTCTCTTTTTTGGACAAATAGCATTAGAAACAATAACATAACCAAACGAATTTCACTTGCTAAACACAGTTAAAGGAAAGATCCGAACAAAGAGTTCATAAAATTCTACTTAATCATACTTCGATCCCTCGATACCAAGTTCCGCATGCAGACATATATGTTTGAAATAGATTAATATTATTTATCATCCTTTCATCACATATGATTTATTATTTTTATTTATCTATTTAAATACATATATTTACACAATAAATCAATTTAATGACACACCAAACATACTAGTTATGTAAAAGTTTGCCACGTCCACTTTCATTAAAGAGTATTGATATTTTAAACTTTTATAAATATAATGGCACCCTACCCCCATTTTTCAGCTTACCCCACCTAGTATTGATATTAATAGGATGACGTTAATCTTATATTGTGTTGGCCTATTTTTTAAAAAATTATATTGACACCTCCTTTATAAAATTATTTTGATTTTATAGATTAATTATTTATAAGTCCAATTTAATAAAATAAAATGATCTGATAACATGATAACACGTTTTTACTATCAATAAAACTAAAAAAAGGGAAGTCGGATGATTTTTTTCTTCTCTACCCGCTTCCGTCTACAATTATGCAATTTCTAACTTTCTACTGCTAAAAGAAAATTCTCTTATCCTTACCATCTGCTTAAAGGTAAAAAATGGGAGCTTTTGATCATAGGCGCAATTAAGTGTTGTCTTGAAGCAAATTTGTTGTGCAGACTGCAACTCTCCTACAAGCTATAGTAAAAATAACATTGTGATAACCTAACTGCTTACGGCTACATACATAGTGATAGTTTTGCCACTATATACACGGTTTGACTTTTTTCTATTTTTTTCCCTTTTTTTTTTCCAATTTTCTTCTTCTTTCATATATATAATTGTATTGAATCTATTCATGCAATGTTTTTGAATTTTGTTTTTTTTCATTCTTTCATGTATTGATGCAATTGTATTTTGAAGTTTTTTCACTTTTTCCCTTCTTTCAATTGAAGCATTTTGAAGTTGATGTGCTTACTAATTCGAAATTTCAGAATTTGTCATCCATTACAGATTTATGTCGAAAATTGGTAGAGACAGAGAAATAAAAAACATACTATCTTATTGATAGATTGATTCATTTTATTTTGACTCTTTCAGTATCTACCACTGTTTTTAATTTCGTACCATACTGGCAGGTACGACCAATATTTTTCGTACCGGCCCAATGGCCAGTACAGGTATCATATATGTTTCGTACCGACCTAAATACCGACTGTATCGGCCTATATTTCGGCCTTTAATTTTTTTTTCATTTTTTCAAACTACAAGCTTATTTTTTGACCCTCAATTCAGACTAGGCTATTTATAATTTATATATATATATGTATTTATATATAATTTATTCATATATAGATTATTATTTTGGAATATAATTTACATATATATAATTTATTTATATATCGACTATCCCGAAATGGTACACGAAACGGTACCAGTACCGAAATATTTCGTTCTAGTGTCTTGACCGGTACTCCATCTGGTACGGTATTCAAACATTGGTATCTACGTCAACAAATGAACGAGCATTTTCAGTTATGAAGATTGTTAAAACAAGACTTCACAATAAAATTGAAGATGAGTTTCTAACAAATAATTTAGTTGTTTATATTGAAAGAGAAATAGCTAAGAAATTTGATTTAGATTCAATACTTGATTATTTTGTTTCTTTAAAAGAATGCAAGTTACAATTTTAGACACTCTGTGTTTCTTTTGTTTGAGATATTTGTACGTGTTTTTCTGTTATTTAAATGATTTATTATTTTTGACATATCATATACTTTTTTAATTCATAGGTTATATTAAACCTAGGAAAAATTGTATAGAAACAAAACAAAAAATATTTTATTATAGTTTTAGCTTTGCTTGGCCCCTCTAAAACAAATTCCTGGTTCCGCCACTGTCTGTGATCCAAATCACAAACTCAGACGTCCAAACAATGTTTTAAATTCTATTTTGCTGATTATTTTGGTTTAAGCATGATAACAGAATATTTCGGTACCGGTATGTCCTGGTATATCGATTCGAGATTGGCTACATACACATATAAATGAAAGAATTATAAAATTAATATATGTTGAAAACATAAAAATAGTAGAGATAGTATTATTAAAAGATAATATTAAAAAAATTACAAACTTGAGTTGAGACAAGAAAAAAAATAATATAAAGAAAAAAAATAAAAGAACCGAGAAATTATTAAAAATAATAAAGTTTAAAAAATAGATTGAGGAGACATATTTAAAATTACAAAGAAAATTAAAATTCTATAAATGACTTTTAAATAAATTACATGAATGTCATATATTTAAAATTTACAAAAATGTCATCTAAACTTAAAAAAATTACAAATTTGTAATTAAAACAATCCGAAACGAAATGAAGTCCAAAATGCAAATTCTGGCTGGAATAGGCCAAAAATGATCGGAACGGACCAAAATAGGTGAGAAATTGGAACAAAATGGAATAAGGATGTATAGTGCACCGGTACTGCATTGAAATGGAAAATTTAGACCGTTCCGACCAAAATGAAATGGAATTCAAAACTATGATCCAAACCCCAAATGCTATCCCCCAAACCCAAATCCAACAAAACGCGCACCACTCTAAAAATAAAATGACAGATCTACACAAAAAATCACAGATCTACACAAACATTGGCCGCAAACAAGGAAGAAAGATGTTTGCACAACTCCCTAGTTCTCTAGCTCGAGACCAGAGACCGTCTTGGCCATAAACAACGATTTCTGGTGGCAACCAAAGACCCTTGTTGGTCTCTGGTTCATGACCATAGACCCTTTATGACCAAATCTTCAGACCAAAGGCCATGGGAGAAGAAGAAGACTACCAAAAGGAGGAGATGAAGAGGAAGAGGAGGAGAAACAAAGAAAAGGAATGTGAGGGAAGAGTTGTGGTGAGGAGAAGATTCAGAAGAGGAAATGAAAAAAAAAAATTAGGGTTTTACGACTTTATATAGATAGGTAGGCGGCCGGAATCCATACCCATCCCCCGCCCTGCTTTAATGGAAAAAAGAATTAATCCGTCCCGCCCACCAGGCAAACCGGGTAGGATGCACGGACGGGTGGGTTGCGAGCAACCCATGCCTAGCCCTAGAACCACATATAAGAACCACATATAAGAACCACCTTCCTCCATTTGAGTCAACAGTCTAGGAAAATTTTATATACTATACTATCATCCTACTTTCATCCCACTAAATATGATGTGACACATTTATCATCATTAAATAATCATTTATTACATACTTCTTTATCATCTAATAGCGATGAATGTGCTACATATCACTTAGAATGATCAAAATAGGATGAGAGTGTGGTGTATAACATTACTCGTATAGGAAAATTTTATACACCATACTATCATTCTACTTTCATCTCACTAAATATGATGTGGCATATTTATCACCATTAAATAATCATTTATTGCATGCTTCTTTATCATCTAATGGTGATGAATGTGCCACATATCACTTAGTATGATCAAAATAGGATGAAAGTGTGGTAAATAACATTACTCTTGGTATAATATTATTAATTACACCAAAAGGATAAGTAGATATAAAAGACAGACCTAGATTCTAAGAACAAATACTGTGGTTGTTCAAATAATGAATGAATATGAGAATTCAGTAACCGCTACACCAACTAAATTATGGAGAATTTAGACGAGAGTGTCGCCATTTTCCTTTTCTTGGTATTTTATATCTCTCAAGTGGATCAACCCAGTTCTTGTCTTCCTCAACGGCTTGATTCCAACGCTCTTTAAATACTTCAAGTTCCCACGTTGATTGCCTCCTAATCTGCTTAATCCATCATGAATGCAAAAATCAATAAGTTCATCAAATTATTGCATAAAAAGAAACGCTGCCTAATGCCATATATAGCCAAAAAAATATGAACATTAAATACTTTTTGGGCTTCAAGTTTGAACAGGAGATCTCCCTCTCTCTCTCTCTCTCTAAAAGAGCAAGCAACGTACTAAATTAAAATTGATGTTTCGGTTCAAGACAATGTTTCGATAGTCCAAGTGATGTCAAGAGCAAATATCACACAGTTGCAATACCTGCTAAATCATCATGGTTCGAATGTGTTAAGTCAAAACCTTATGTCTTATCACTCTCCTCCATTCATGACTGGAAATTGATGAAATTGTCTTATGATAATAGTAATAAAAACACAAATAAAGAAGATCTAACAACCGATTCAATCACATTATTTATTGCAAATGGAATCCTAGTCCAGCCTATGCCTTGGATAACTATGAAGTGGATTATTTCTATTATCCTGCCTGCAAACCCAGATACATTTGTGGTCAATAAAATGGATGAAACAAATGAATTCTCAGACTGGAGATAAAAGTACACAAGTTTTGCACTCTCACCTCGGTTCGCACATCAAAAGCAGAAGCACCATATCTCTGAAAATCAAGAAGGAAGATTAGCACAAAATGGTGAAATTTAAGTCTAAATATATGGTCGGCCGGCCCCAAAATGTCTTAATCTAAGCATAAAGGGAAAATTTGAGGAAATTAAGCTTATCTCAGTCAACTCTTTAGGGTTCAAAGCCAGCAACAACAATTCAACGAGCACAACAGTTACAGTGACAAACATGACATCCTTTTTACCATCAAACCTATTCGATTATTCTAAACAAATTGATATGTACAAATTAACAAGTTCATTTGAAAATCATGCCATCATTATACTTTCATTTATTGTTTAAAACCATTAAACAGAATTACTCTAGCATCCACTTGTACAAGTGCCATCATAAAAATGCCAATTTTACAAGACAGACTTTGAAGGATCGCATCACCATAGTTTCAAGACAAGCAAACTTAAGTGATCGCCAAAACTACTAGAATTTACAAAAAAAACATTGCTACTTCTATATACCAGGAAAATAAGTGACAGAGCCTATCCAAGTGATATGACTCGACATACATGCTGTCTCATTAATAACATCATAATGAGAAATGAGGTTAACTCCCATGTATTCTCGTTCCAACTTTTGGTATCTCTGTGAATACATTGTTATCCTTGTAATGTCTGGTGACAAGCTATTAGGTGGGTGGTGCTATTGATGCTCCACTTTTAGCCTCTTACACTCCAGATTTTGAATCTAATATTTCATTAATTCAAAGTGGAGTGACCTGCTATTCCTCAACTATTACTCCTCTTAGAGCCAACCTTAATTAGATTTGTGCTATTGTCACTTCACTTTTAACTTCTAACACTTCACATTTTACACATACTATATCGTAAATACAAAGTGGAGCGACAATGGGGCCATTTCTTAACTACTGTTACTCCTCTTAAAGACAAACTTAATTTGATTGCTCATAAATAATTCTTCACCAGATATTAGGAAAATAATATGTATTGTGGAGATAATAAAAGGAATCACGGTTCAGGAGAGCCCCATTGGCACTCAACTTTGTATTTAAATGTCACACTTAAAATTTGGATTTAGAGAAGCAAAAAGTGGAGTGTCAATAGTATCATCCACCAAATAACTTGTATTTATTTATTATTTTGGACTAACACAGTACATGCATATGAGACTAACTAGATGGAAAGGTGGAGTGAGAACAAGTTTGTGGAGGCCACAAGTAGACAAGTAATATATTGCAGACCCTGGTGAGAAACTAAATGGATCACAAATTATTATGCAGAAGTAAAACGAATTTAAATTTTCTCAGGGGAAGAGAGAGAGGAAAGAGTGGCCCAAAGACTGTATCGCCACCACCGTGTAAATTTGTACACAGGCTGCAATATCCGTATTCAAATCTCCCACCAAAGGTAGGTGAAAAGTACCATGTTGAAGAGAGCATAAGTGGAACACATAAAAAGGTAGAGGCATCATAATGATTAATTACATTTCCTAAATGTTTACTAGCCCTTCATAAAACACAGTAAGGCTACATAAACACTAATGACTAAGATCCACACAATTATGTCTTTTCAGAGATTGCAAACTAAAAAGGTAAAGAATAAAATCCAATATCAGTTTAAACGATGAGAAAAGGACAAAGCAAATAACCTTTTTTGTAGGCAGTCGACTTCCACCCAATGTTTGTATGCCTTTATGAACAATGTATTCACTGTCAACGACTCCCACATTCCAACTGCGGTCCCCCTGTAAACCACCATATTATAGATAAAAAACTTCTAATGCTACAGGTTGAGCAGTGAAATTTTAATGTACTAGAGAGGGTGAAGGAGAAAGAAGATAAATCAGGTCCTAAAGCACATATGTAAACTAGACTGACACCAATTGTTTGTCACTTCTAATTAAATAGTCAGATAATATATATTCATAAATTTAAATAATCTTGTTATAGGTAAAATAATTTCAAGCAACTGCATGTCCAAAAGGAAGACTTAGAAGTTGACTACTCTTTTGCATCCAAATTCCAGTTCTACCTTGATCTAATGTGGGATATAAGTAAATCTCTATGCATTTATCATTTGGATGATATTAGAAAAACAGTGATATGATTATCAACTCAAACCTGTAATAGAAAGGGAAGGGGTGACTCTGGTGCTTTCATAAAGCAAGAATGTAACTAGATGCACACTTTTATTGTTCAAGCCAACTAGTAGTGAAGAAGCAAGCTCACTAGTGAGCAAAACTAGTAGTTAAGAAGACTAAAAGGATAGCATGCATACGTATGCTGTTGCTTACACCAAGCTCATTACTGAGCAATCTCAGAATTTTTTTTGGTGTGGGAGGTTGGAGGGTTCTAAAAATCTGATTTCAACTTTTACTATATAGTTATCATCATCAGGCTTTATAGCAGGTAAATACAAGAAATATAAGAAAGATGGAGATTTAGATAAATAGAAGAAAAGGGATATTTGTTCCTCGTGTCAAAGGAATTAGCTGGCCATTTAAAGTCAGCGGATTCTATGCCTTGTACAGCTTTGACAGCTATCTTCTATGTTTGTAAATCTTTTATTCTTTCCTTAATTAGGATAAACTAGCTGTAGGTTATCTTTAGAAAGATCTGTACATGGTAGTTTTTAAGGGCTGAAGATCAGCTTGTATTCTTCATATAATGGGAATTCTCCACCGAGAGAAAACATACTTTTGCTCAAAGCTCTCTAAGTTTATCACCTCGAATTAAATATTAAGCAGGTAATCTGAAAAAAAGAAATTACTAGCAATGAAACACAGATTAAGACGCCAAATATGCTCTGCTGACTTGTCAACCTTTAGTATTAGCTTGCATGAGACACGTAGTTGGTTCATAATTAGAGATGAAGAAAATTAGTTGAGAAATTTCTCAACATCGGTCTTAAACTTTGCCCAGAAACTATGTAAGTTAATCTCACCTGTGCACAATAGCCAAGTTTCATATCCATTCCCCATCCATGGACAAGATCATTCTGGACAAAAAGGAAAACAACTGTGTGACAAAGTTATTAGAAGTATGATAAACAAACCAGTACTTGCTCTAATAGTGCAACTGAAATACTATATAAAGACAAGTACTCCAAAAAGCAAAAACAAAATGAAGAAGATTAATTGAAGTAAAATACAACAGCAGATAAAAACCTAAAGCAAAAAAAGAAAAAAACAACCACCACAACAAAACGAAATGTAAGACAATTGAGTTTCAACCAAAACTGCCAATTAACATAGATGATCTCCAAAAGGATTAGTCAATGTTACAATTGGAGCTCCTTGAAATTATGCTAAACTTCTCCCTCCCAAGCAATGTGGGATCCCATTCATCGCCTTCCTATATACAATCCATGGTATTACAAGAATTCAAATTAATAATGATAAAAAATACTAAAACACAGGATACTTCTAAACCAAATCTAGTTATTGGATTAAACTGTTTATACATGCTGAAGATGCTAGCTGGTTGAGTTGGAAAAAGCTCTTGGTTTGTGCGAAAGAGCTGAGATCAGATCTTGCCTAGATCAGGGATGGTGGATTTAACTGACTGGACTAAGATTTTAGTTTAAGCGTAAAGTGAAAGGTGTCATTATTAGTACACGACAAAAATGCCAAAACATGAGCCTGTATATGCTGACTAATTTTTCAAAGATGTTAAGTAATAGTATTTCTGCTTAGAACACATGTATATGCCTACCTGTATAAGATGCCATGTGCAATGCCAAGCAGATCTTGAAAACACTGGAGCCATGCCTTCAACAAATCTACATGTAAATATAGACAATCATAATCTTCTCCCCATTAAACCAAACAGAAGATATCCAGCAGTTGGTTCAATATTCTTAAAAGAGCCATAAACTTAGTACGTAGATTGAGGTCAGTAGATTGACAACAACACTACTCTTAGTCATCATGCAAATTTTGGCATGTTTGTCAACATTGAGAATAAGCCTTGATACTGCCTTCATCACCTCTAATCTTTCATGCAATAGAGTAACCATAGATTAGGTTTCACGGCAGATCTGAAGATCTATTCACTTGACCAAGAGTAGTCAAATCAATCAACTATTCCGTTTATTCTCAGCTCAATTTTACAGAAGTTTATGCTAAGGAAGAAAGATATTACCGATGTCACCAAATGTGATCTATCTTCTCTCTTTCCCCAACCATGGTGGGATTAGTTCTTTTCTCTTGATTCTTACTGCTGGTAATCTGGTTTGTCTATTAAGTTCTGAGTTTGTAGTTCTGTGTCAAATCAATCAACTATGTGAGGAGGAAAATTTGACAAAGTTTATTTGATGGGATCCTTGAGAAGATGGAACGGTGTTTGACCATATGGAAGTGAATGTATCTACTGAAGAGTGGTAAGACCACTTTGATTAAGACCACACTGTCAAGTTTGCAAAATCTTTTTTTGTCGCTATTCCCTCTTCTGGCAGGCATAGCAAATCGTTTGGAAAAACTACAAAGGGACTTTCAGTAGCGGCTGTAGGGGAGGAATTTAGATTCCATTTGATCAAATGGTCTAAGCGTGATCTCCAAGTCTCTATGGGACGTTTGGGGGTTTGTAATTTGATGCAGCTCAATCAAGCTCTCTTGGGGAAATGGTTATGGCACTATGCATATTAGATGGAGAATTTTTGGAGAACAATGGTGGATATAAACGATGGGAGTTCTTGGGGTGTAATGAGGTTGATGGGCCATATGTTGATCTTGGGAATAAATAAGGAGAGGCTGACGGGAATTTGCTGGTTTTCCTAGATTTGCAGTGGGAAATGGTTTGAAAGTAAGACTCTTCCATGATAGGGGATCAGTCTCTCAAGGCAACTTTCCCGGCTTTGTTCAGCATTGCTCAACTAAAAGATACCTCAGCAGCCAGACCATTTACAGTTTTCTAGTGATGCTCCCCAGTGGGATGTGGATTTCATCGAAGCGGAATACAATAGGGAGGTGGAGATCCTTACCTTGTTTTTTAATTTGTTGTAGTATGTTCAGTTGAGAAGGGATTCTAAGGACAAGCTTATGTGGGGCTCCCTCCAGTCTCAGGTGTTTGTAGTAAAATCATTTTATAATATATTATCTCAATGTGGTACCATTCCATTTCCTAGGAAGAAAATGTGGCAAAACAAGGCACCTACAAGAGTTTCTCTGTTTGTTTGGACAACTGATAAAAGGAAGGCCCGTACTTTGGATAAACCAAAGAAGAAAAGTAGTAATGTGATGGATTGGTGTTGTATATGTAGCCATGTAGGAGAAGTGGAGAAACAAGTGAACATCTATTTCGGCATTTTGAGGTGGCCACTACTCTTTGAAATGCATCTTTCAGTGTGTTTGGCTTAGATTGGGTCATGCCTTGCCGGCCGATTTGTTGGCATGTTGGAAATGGAGGCTTAGTTGTCTTCAAAGTGAAGGGTTGTGAAAGATGATCCCGAGTTGTTTGTTGCAGTTCATCTGGCGAGAGAGAAACAATCATAGTTTTGAGGACAATTAAAAGACTGGTGAATCTCAAGAACAGTTTTCTTCAAACACTTTATCACTGGATAGTTACCCATTTTGGTTATTCTATTTCTGATTTTCAGGATTTTATTACCCTTTTACATTTTCTTAGTAAGTGTTTCTCAGTATATGACCTCAGGTAACAAACACCTTTTTTTGTCATTAATAAATGTTAATTTATCAAACAAACTATTCTTGATATCACCCTTCATTCTTCTTCAGTTATGGAAAAGAGAATTGAAAGAGAACTTACAAGTTCCCAAATAAGTAACAATAGAAAAGATAGTATTCAATACCAAGCACATCAGTATGATAACTTACCCAGTGCATGGTGGCCCCTCACTGGAATCAGAACACTTCACACTACCTCTACGGTCATAGACTCTCCTGTATGACGTAAATAATTTAATACAAGCTTTGAAGGATCAGAATGAAATGTTTCTAATGGACAGTTCTCATAATATCACCTCATTTACCTATGAAACTTCTTTTTCCTGGCACGAACAGTAATTCTATGGTGTATATCTGTTGAATTTGGGTCCAAAGCTGGCTGAGATATCTCGAGTCCTTCTCTTTTCACAATATCCAGGTACCTGGAAAACAAAATCCAAAATTAACATGTTCTCTGTGGAGAGTATATGAGCCTCCCAATAAGTAATCGACAAAACCTCATAGATCACAACTAGAAACCATGATTGCACAAATAAACCCCTTCCACTATTCAAATACTAAGCAACATTTTAGACAAAATCACTCCCCAAAACATTGTCCAACGTTGAATTGCTTTAGTAAGAGAAACTGCAATGAAACAATAATCAGACAGTGTCCTAACATAATCAGATACTAATTTTTTTGTTAATATAAATAGATACTAAAATTTTTAATTGAAACAGGATGTAGAATATATCTTTTCTTAATAGGAGAATGTAGAAGATATCTATCATAGTTGACAATAGTATAAGACAGGAACTGGAAGTAAAAAGATCAAAGGAAAGTCTAGACAATCCCCAGCAATAGCTTTAACTATACATCATCAAATAGACTACTGTTCAAAAATGCTGAGATACTATGATAATATGATCCACCTTGCCTCAACTCTTCTAATTTTTTAAAAGAAATAGAAAGTTCTACACCACCAAGATCTTTACTTTTAACTTTAAGCATTTATATTCAAGTCCACAACTACCAAGATGATCATCTTTACAGTCGACAGCAAAAGATGTCTCACAAGCCTGTTAAGTGTACCTTCCAGGGTTAAAATGCTTGACCCCAAATCTTCATCCCAAAGAAATATATAATCATAAATAGAAACCACATCAGGATGTAGAAAGCGCTTTGCAAACCACCTGAGAAGAGGGGGAGAAATAAGGAAAGCCAACACGTACAACAAATAAGGTTAACATGGAATTGAATAACAGCAATAGTAGAATTTGCAATTTGACTACTCCCAGGAACCAATGTCGTATTCATATCCAAATGAAAATCTAAGTCAGTTCGATATCCAGAACTCAGATATTCTTTAACTATTGAAGTCATGGAATAGAGACTATGATTAAAAAATTACAAATAACAAAAAAGAAATCAAAACTTGGTTTCTTAATGCCTTTTCTCTTTCAAAGCTGGTCCCAGATATATAGACTGAGGGTTGCAGCCAACCATACAAAACCTTTTCCGAAGTCCTGCATTGCTATCATAACCTAAGACATTCATTGTTTCAAGTCCCACAGATATTATGATTGCAATAATATTTGGCTCGTCGAAACATCTAAAATTAAACGCTTTTATCATTGGGGTGGACCTTTTTTTTTATAATTAGGAGATAAATATTATTGATATGAATGAAATAGGCATAGCCCGTGGAAGTATACAGAAGAACACCTAAATACATTCTAAGAGCGATAAATTAAAGACAAGAAATCATGAACATTATCCCCATTTAGTACAATAGTAGAAAACCAAATACACCACATGATACACAACGGGATCATCTTCCACACTACTGCCACTTGATGACAACAGCCTTGCATCTTCCTCCAACAACCCAACAAATCCACCACCCTCAAAGGCATAACCCAAACAACATTAACTCTTTGAAAGATCTCATCCCACAACACCCTTGTTACCTCACAATGCAGTAAGAGGTGATCCACAAATTCTCCATTCTTTTTACACATATAACACAAATCCATCACTACACATCCCCTCTTCCTCAGATTGTCCGTGGTCAAGATCTTCCCAAGAGCGGCATTTCATACAAAAAATGCTACTTTAGAAGGCACACGGGACCTCCAAATATTCTTCCAAGGGAACGGAGTATGATCTTGTGTTGACAAAATTTTATAGTACGCCTTAACTGTACATTTCTTGTGATTATTAGACCTCCACTTCAATCTATCACGCTGTGGCATAGGAGTCTCCATGGAGTATAGTAGGCTGAAAAAATCTAATATAATAGATAATTCCCAATTGTGAAAATCCCTATTAAAAAGAATATTCCACTGATGTGAGAACCATGAGAAAATAGCTGCATATTCGCCACTGAAGCCACTCCCTTATTAGCTACAATACACTAGAGAGCCGGAAAAGCCCTTTCAATGCGTGATCTCCACACCTCACGTCCCGCCAAAAACTAATTCGATCGCCCTCTCTGACTACAAAGCAAATTTGTTTTTCAAAGCATGGCCACCCCCTCCTTATAAACTTCCATAAACCCACACCATATCCCCCCCCCCCTCTCACTTCGTTGGAGCACCAACCACCCCAAGCAACTCCATATCTAGCATCGATAATTTCCTTCCACAATGATCCCCCCTCCGAGTGATATCTCCATAGTCATTTCCTTAATAAAGCTTTATTAAAAGTTCTCAAGTTACACTCCCAACCCCTTATACACAACTAGAGCACATAATGTCTTCCATCTAACCAGATGAAATTTCTTCTCCTACCCCATGCCCCTCCATAAGAATGCCTTAAAGAGTTTCTCAATCCTATTCACCACCCCTGCAGGCATAGGAAACATAGATAAAAAATATGTGGGGAGGTTAGTAAGGATGCTCTTAATAAGGGTGAGATGGCTCTCTTTCGATAAATACACCCGTTTCCAAGTTTGCCAACATTTTCTCTATCTTCTCCACCACCCCATCCCATATAACTCTAGCCTTAAAAGTTGCTCCCAACGGAAGGCCCGGATATTTCATTAGCAAAGAGGACACCTTAAAACCCAAAAGGCTTGCTAAACTGAGGATATTTGAGACCGCATCCACCGGAACCATCTCGGACTTACCAAGATTCACCTTGAGTCCCGACACTGCTTCAAAGCAAAGTAACATTGCTCGTAGAGTTTGGATCTGGCTATTATCCGCTTCACAAAAGAGTAAAGTATCATCTGCAAATAAAAGGTGTGAGATAATAATAGAGCCACCAGTGCCATTGCCCACCTGGAAACCAAATAAGAAACCTCCACCAACAGAGGCCTGCACCATCCGGCTAAGAGCCTCCATAACTATAACAAACAAAAGAGGAGATGGAGGATCTCCTTGCCACAAACCCCGGGAACTATAAAAAAAAAACCAGCAGGTGTACCGTTAATTAGAATTGAGAACCGGGCAGTAGAAATACAATGACGCATCCAGGAAATCCACCTATCACCAAAGCAACACCTCCCAAGCAAGTATAAGAGGAATTCCCAGTTCATGTGATCATAGGCCTTCTCCATGTCAAGCTTGCAAAGATTACCTGAACCTCCCTCCCGCATCTATGGTCCAAGTACTCATTTGCAATGAGCACCGAGTCAAGAATTTGTCTCCCACGAATAAATGGTTTGGAAATAATATGTTCCAACACAGGGCTTAACCAGTTAGCAAGAACCTTCGAAATAATCTTGTATACGCCACTAACCAGTCTTATAGGGCAAAAATCCTCAATAATTGAAGCCCTGTGTTTCTTGGGAATGAGAGCAATGAACATCGCATTAAGAGATTTTTCAAACTTTTGAAAAGAGTGAAATTCACTAAAGACCTGCATAACATCACCTTTCATGATGTCTCAACAAGTTTGAAAGAAATCCATTGAAAAACCATTTGGGCCCGGCGCTTTATCCTTAGCCATACCAGATATGACCTTGTAGATCTCATCTTCATCAAAAGGTCTCTCCAAAACACTCACACTCTGAGAGTCAATTGCCTCAAAGGACAAGGCATCAAGCTTCAGCCTCTAACAAGTCGGTTTTGTGAGAAGGGTCTCATAATAATGCACAATATAGTTTTCTAGTTCGGGAGGAGAAGATAGCACCTGAGTATCTGAATGTAGCGACTCAATAGCATTATTGTGCCGATATGAATTAGCCACTTTGTGAAAGTACTTCGTACACTCATCACCTTCTTTCAACCAAATGGTCCTGGATTTTTGACGCCATGAAGTCTCCTCCGATAACAAAACCCTCTCCAAATTTTCCATAACCGTGCCCTTCCTGAATAGAATAGCACCTCCTCCGAGGTATCTCCCAATAATTCCCTTCCCTCTAACTCCTTCATTCCTCCAAAAGGGTAGACTTCTGATTGTCAATGTGGCCAAAAATTCCAAGTTCCACTTCTTCAGGTCTTGTTTCAAAGCCTTCAGCTTACCTGCAAGAATAAAACTTGGAGTGCCAGTAAACTAATACGATGACCACCAAGCACGCACCATCTCTACAAACCAGTTCGCTGTTAGCCACATGTTTTCAAATTTGAAGTACCGGCGACCCTTGTGAATGCCCCTACAATCTAGTAGAATAGGATAATGATCTGAGCTGACTCGAGCTAGCAATTTTTGACATACCTCTAGATAGTGGGCTTCCCACAAAGAAGAGACAAGGAATCTATCCAATTTCGACCAAATCCGACCGTTTTACCAAGTGTACTCGCCCCCTACCAGGGGGAGATCCATGAGGTCCAGATAAAAAATGAACTTGTAGAACTCCTCCATAGCCAGAGAATTTCGATAATGCCCTGATCGCTCACTAGGAAAGCGGGTAATGTTAAAATCACTCCTCATGCACCACAGCACATCCTATAAGGAGTATAGACCCGCCAACTCCTCCCACAACCTTCTCCTATCCCTGTCCACATTAGGACCATAGGTGCCTACAAAAGCCCATTCAATCCGTCAACAACGATTTTGAATAGAGTTGCTACCAAGAAATCTCCAATACACTCCTCAATCGCCTCAACCACTAATTTATCCCACATTAGTAACACTCTGCATGAGGCTTCCAAAGAGGCCAAGTAAGACCAACCCACATACGAGCACCCCCATAAGCTCCGCACAATTCTTCTATCAATGAATCACAGCTTGGTTTCTTGAAAATACACCACATCACCCTTCCACATCCGCAATAATAATTTGATACAAAGGCATTTATTGCGATCATTAAGCCCTCACACATTCCAAGATATAATCTTAGGCTTCATGTAAACATAGATTGCCCCTCCCTTTAGATCTATCCCTTCCGCCACTCCCTTCCTTCACATCATAATTGATGGAACAAGTTAGCATTTTAAGTTCCTTATCCTACTTTGTGGCTGACTTCGAACTACTATCTTCAATTGCCACGAGAAGGGCCTTAAATTGTTCTTCGTAGCCTCCACAAGAGACCCCAATAACAGCTTGTATCTCCTCCACCTTCTTGAAAACCCAAGTTGAGGAACAACTCCCATATTTAGGATTGGGACTGGGATTGGGACTGGGACTGGGACTGGGAGGGAGTGTACACAGAGGGTTTAGAACAGCCCCCTCCCCACCAGCACAATCATTATCAAACAGAGCCAATTGCAAATCCAAAACTGGATCTGAGCCACAAGCTAATTCAGATTCACCTCTGGGTGCCACAAAAGTTTCAGAGAGCCTCACATTTTCGAGAGTGTTACAATCCCCCAGCTTGTTCCCATCAAAACCACCCTTCTCCAGGGTTGGAGTGCATATCGGAGACCCCAAGATCGAAAGACCACGCTCCTGCATTTCTGACGGCACAGAAGAGACAGTGGAGCCTCCGATCACCTCGCACGACTGTTTCTGTGCAAACTTCGGCGACAAGAGCTCTAAACTCTGCTGGCGCACATTCCGACACCCCATACCTCGCCGGCGAACTCACCACCATCGACGTCGACCCCTGACCCATCGGTGGCGGTGGGGGTTGAGGCCCACTCGACGACAATGGGATATCGGCACTCGAAGGCTTGTGTCTCCAAGCTGTCTTCGCAAGCTGGGCCTATTGCTCCACACAGAAATGCAGTTGAGTCTGCGTGATAGGCCGCTGGCCACTTGAGGACAAGCCTTAGGCACTTGAGGCCCCACTAAAGCCAAGCCCTTACCCTTAGACACATGAAACCCATTGGCTCTTGACCTAGCCTTAGGCACCTGTAACCCAACTTCTAGACCCAGCCCATTGCAAGAGCCTTCTTCCTGGCCCAAACCCAAATCCCTCTTCACCCCCTCCTCAACGCATCGCTTCAATATCACCATATTAGTCTGCAAAGTACCAACTTGCTTCTCCATTTCAACCAAGGTGTGCAGCAAGGTTGCCATATTCAGCCCCGACACACTCCTGCCATCCCCTTCACAGTATTGTGCCTTCACCAAAAAAGAAGAATCACATGCCCTCTTTGCGTGTTTTGGAGCTCGAGACAAAGCCTCTCTATACGAAGAGAAAGATTGGTGCCCCTGCGACGGAGGAGAAGGAGGCCATGGGCGACTACCTCTATTTTTCCCCCTCAAAACAGAGGAGGTCGCAAAGAGTTCCTTCAGTATATCTCCAAAGTTCCTCCAACCTACCCCCTTCCTCCCTTCCAGTATCACTATCAAACCACGCCGCTTCACTTGGCCAAAATCCGATAAGGAGAAGAATCTCCCATAGGAGTTACGCTGCCTCTACACCACCAAGACCTGAGACCCACTTCTTCGCGATCTAAGGAAATCAGAAGAACCCCCATAGGCTACACCTTCCTTCACCATGGCAGCCAACCACCCCAAAGATTCTTGGTCAATGGAGATGTGTTTCACAGTGCGACAACTGCTCTCCATGATTCTCTACCACCTTTCATTAACCTTCTTAAACTCAAAACACTTTAGATCAATGATAACATTCCTACTCGACCCCATCACGACGCAACTACTCATAAAGCAATGAAGAAACTATGCTAAACACCACTAAAGTCAACCACCGTTAACAGGAAATTAGCACCGTCGAAATGAGACATCGTTTTTTCTCAGATATTGGGGTGGACCTTAAGGATTGCATTTCTAAAACGCTTTTATCATTGGATGTGTGCTCATCTTGGTTTTTCTTTTACAACTCCAGGATTTCATTACTTTTTTCTCATTTTCTCACAGGCATTTTTTTATCTATACACCCTATAAACTCGGGCAGTGCATTCTCATCACTGATAAAGTTTACCTTACTCATAAAAATAGGGGAAGTAGATCAAATAGTAGGGCACTCAATTTCAATACAAGATGTACAAGGTCATACAAGAGGAACACCTAATAAGATACAAGAAAATCATGAATCACAATACACTTGCTAAAAAAATATATTAAGAGGCACTCTTCCGCAAGAAGATAGCGATCTCAAATAATAACTAATCTAAAGTATATGATAAACTTCCAATCACTGATGGTCAAATCTTACCACTTTGTTTGGTTATGAGCGACTATGTGTATGGCCTTGTTACTCCAGTCAAGATCCCCCCACCCATCCATATTGCCATCATAATGGAATAGAATAATCGAAAAATTCTCTAGAAGAAACTGAATTAAACGAAATTAGGTAAAGATTTCACTTGATAGCATTTTAATTATTAAAAAGAATATAATTGGATTACCTTTTGAACAATAGCATCCACGTTCTGCTTTTGCTTGATACCAACTGGAATTGCAAGCAAGTTATGATTGCTAAAACCATTGACCTGGAATTCAATACTCACATGTCATAAGAATAATTGATTGATTTGTCAAAACTCCCACAACAGAAAGTTTTAGAAGACCAAGTGAATCAGTATATTAAAAATCATCTAAGAGTTTTTCTACAGCCAGAAAAGTAAGTGCCATATTTTAAAGACTTTAGAGACCAGAAACCAATTACTTTAGGATCAGAATCTCTAACATTTGACCGTGAACTACTACTTGACCACAGCGGCCTTAGCTCCAAATCCGACCTAGCTTGCATTATACCACTAGGCAAACCATCCAACAAATTTCTGGATCCCAAATGAGATTCCTATAAGAGAACATCAGAAGCGCCTTAGAATGATAACGAAAATATAGAACATACACACATATTCCTCATGATCATCCAACACACGCAAGTACTAATTCAGCTTGGAAATTTCAATAATTTCTAAATCAAGGACTAAATGTAATCAACGAGATCTACCAAGATTTACAAAGCAATGAAATGAAGAACTAACCTTGAGAAGATACATGATAACACTATAGTAATTACCTTTATAGTGTCGAAACAATGCAATTCCTTGTCCATCTGATACAAGACAAATTACCACAGCAATAATAAAAGGTTAGCTCAAGAAATATCTTTAAGTAAAAAGAGCAGGAAAAAAATCAAATACAAGTATGCAGCTGCGTAACGCGTTATGGTAACCTACTGACCAAAAGATGTTATGTATGGCAAAACTAGCAACCGGAGATATCTAGACACAATCATGGAATGTAAATTGGATATTCTGAGAAAATTCTGAACAAATCAAATACAAGTATGCGGCTGCATAACACGTTATGGTAACCTACTGACCAAAAGATGTTATGTATGGCAAAACTAGCAACCGAAGATATCTAGACACAATCATGGAATGTAAATTGGATATTCTGGGCAAATTCTGAACCCAAATAAATAATATTCTTTTAATTAACCAATCATTGCAGGAATGCAAATTATGGGAATTCTTAGGGTAGAATGGTATCAAACAAGGTGAATTTGACCAGGAGAAAGCCACCACAAAGATATTGTGTCTACCAGATTGGTCCTCGTCACAGATGACAAACAATATCTGAAGAATTGATAGGGTTGTTGTACCTCTGTCTGCTGATACTGATAATTTGTGATTCTGTACACAACTAACAGTGTAACTGCACATACAAGTCCCATAAACACCATCTGTGTCATCTTGAATCCACATTTTCCCTACACCAGTATCATACAATTAGAAGCTCTAAAAATATCGTTATAGTATATGGTACAGGTACAGTTTAGCATTAATGTCTTTCTCCCAAACTATTATCAATTATAACTATAAGAATTGAATAAAAAGAAAATGAAAAACATAAAAAGACCTAGCCCATGAAAGAAGGCATTCTATTTTCTCAATAGCCATCTCCATGATTGTAATGGCTTCATAGCCAACCAAGGCTTCTATTTAGTTCTTATAACAAACTGCAGTCCAAGCATATACAAAAGAGACTACCATCAGAACTGATCACAATCACGATTCACACGTTTGTATCAATATGTATTTTTGATAGGGTGAAGTTCAAAATATTATTTCCTTGAACTCTAGCTCAAGTTTTATCAGAAGCCACTACTTAGCCAAAAAAAAAAAAAAAGTTTGATCAGAAGCCACACGTGATCCAGCAAACTCTACCATAACATGAAATCAAGCACTTACGAAATCTTCTTTAAACGCTAACATCTTAGATCATACTAGTGTGAAACGAGTTTGTATGTGTGCGCATGCGCATGCATGAATTTAGAAGAGAGGTCCTCTGTTAATTGACGACTGAAAAAGTCGAAACATACCAGAACCCTCTAAAGGGTAACAGAGGTACGATTCAGATATCAACTACAAAATCCGTAACCCAAAAACCAAAGCTTCACATTGCATTGATTACCCATCCATACAAACCACCAAAGAAGACAAGAACAAAAATCTACTCCAAAACTTTCTCAATAATACAAGCATGATCCAAAAAAGCCAATCCTTGATCTCCCCGGAAAATGAGGTTCTTCCAAAATACAGGAGAGAGTAAAAAAAATATTTTCTGACCATTTCCATTAGATCTAATAAGAAATAACTGACTCTGTCATTGATCCTGATATATGATACTGCAAAACCAAGGTCATAAATAATTTATATATACATGAGAGAGAACAAAGCCACCCTTGAATGGATAGTCCCTTAACACACCCTTTTTTTTTTATCAAAAAATAAAATTATTAGTCCGCATGTTCAGAGCTTCAAACACCGAACCCTGCTCTGATTCTCATTCCGCTCCAAAAAAACAAAAGGCGCGCATTGGAAATGACTATGACAAGGAGATAAGTCATCACAAACCTTGAAGCTTGAAGCCCCGACAATCATGAGCTAGAATCACCAACAGAGACAGAGTGAGTCGATAGACGAAAGAGATTGAGAGAGACGTCGCGTTTTCAGGAGGAGGTAGGGGAAGAGGGAAGTGACTTTGCATGTCGTGGTATCCTTTGATTCCTTTTGGATCCGGGACTCGCCGACGTACACGAGTCTAACACGACCACACGCACGCGAGGGAAATGTGAGTGGGTCTACCCACCGCTGGGGCTTCCGCTGGGAGCTCCCGCTAGACCAAATTCAAAGGTTTTTTTTGTTTTTTTGTTTTTTTTTTTATCACATCATTTTTTTAATCTTTTTAAATATTTAAAAAAAATTCATAATATTATTAAATAATACTTTCTTAATCCCTAAGTTTAAAAAAAAAAAAAAAAAAAAAAGTAAAAAAAAAAAGAGGGAGCAGAGCTCCCAACGGGATCCCTAGCTTTTTCTTATTTATATTCTAGGTAAATTACTTCAATTGTTGAGTTTTGGACTCTTTTAAAATTAGGGATGCTTGGTGGCTTTGGCCAAGTTAGTTTGGACCATACGAGGGATGTAATCGGTCTGGTATGATTCGAGAGGATTTTAGATTGAAAAATTCAATCGATCATTTTTATTTGATAGGATCGAGCCAATTATTCCTATAGATTGGATCGGACTGTTAGCTAACGGTTTGGTCAGTCCGATTCGGTCTATAAATATTTTTTTCTTCTTTTTTCTTTTTTTGATAGAAAAATTAATATAAAAAATTAATTAAATAAATAAAATTAAAATTAAATGAGTTCTTTGATATTGATTATGTAACTAACTCATTAAAAACAAATTATTTATATTTATATTTATCAATTTATGATGTTAATAATTACTAACTTACTAACTCAGTATTCATAATGGCCTATATTCAATTTTAACATTTTATTTATAGTTAATGAATATTAATTAATTTTATTGTCCATAGATTCTCCATGCTAATACACAAATGTAATTATGCATCATACGATATATTAGTTAATTGATAGCATATTAACATTTGGATAATGCTACTCAGACCGAGGTTTCTAATCGAGAAAGTGACCAACAAGTACAAATGTACTTTTTCATTTTTTTTTTAATCATTTTTTATATACCTTAAAAAAATTTTTTAAAATAAAAAATATATCAATTCACTAATAATCACTTTCTTAATCATCAAGTTAAAAAAATAAAAATAAAAATTACAATCGGTCAATTTTATCAGTTAAGTAGTATTTTTCTTAACATTTTATATATGATTAATAATTTCATTATATATATGTATTATATTCTTCATGCTTACTTGCGGCTTAGGTATCTTAAAAAAAATACTTAATTACTTTAATTTGGTATAAATAGTAGAGTATGTATCTACATATAATAGCATTGATTTATAATATGATATATTAGTTAATTGATAGCATATATTATTTAACATTTTATATGTTCAATGGTGATCCATTAGATGAAAATTAGATAATTAACTTATATAACTATTATATAAAATAATATATTATATATAATAATAATTAAAAAATATATATATACACATTCGGTCAGTCTTGGTCCGGTCTAGTCCAAAACAATACACCCCGAGACCGGATAGATTATCGAATTTTTCTACATGTTGGGACTGAGACCGACTAATAAGACTATCAGTCCGGTCCGGTCCGACTTTTATGGTCCGGACCGATAGTCTTACAGCCCTAAACCAAATGTCATAAGGCTTGGTTTCCAAATGAGAGAATCAGGTTTGAACGCCCTACTAGGGTAGTAAATTGGTCCGGTTTAGTGAATTTTCGGTCCATCATTTTCTCTGGACCGGACTGGTAGTTATCGGTCCGTTCGGTCCAACCTAATTATTTTATTATTTTTTTAAACTATAATTATATTTATGATATTGATAGTTATTACTTACTGACTTAAACTTTCTTCTTTAGTATGCATAAATATTAATAATGTCATATATTTTTTATATGGTTAATAAATATCAAATAATTTCATTGTACATAAATTATTCATGCTTGCTTCCAAGTATTTAAAAAAAATTACCTAATTATTTTAATTAAGTGTAAATAGTAGAGTACGTATAAATGTTTGATATATTAACTATTTACAAATAATGACATAAATTATCACTTGATTTATGATTTATTATTAATTGATAGCATATATTATTTTATATTTTATATGATCAATGACAATAAATTAAATGAAAATTACATCATTAACTTATATAATTATTATATAAAAATAATATATTAAATTATTGAAAATATTTTTAAAAATATATATAGGGGTTCGGTCTGATTCGGTCCGGACCGGTCCAAAATTTGTAGACCCCGGGACTGGACCGAATTTCATCGGTCCACATATTTTGGGACTAAGACTAACCGGTCCAGAATTCGGTCCAGTCAGTTTTGCTGATTTGGACTGCATTCTTTACAGCCCTACTCCCCACCCCTTGTATTAAAATAAAAAATAGGAATGTTTAGGGAATGAGATGAGATAATAATAAAAAATAAAAAATAAAAATCTATGAATAATAGTAAAATGGTTTGTGAATAGTATAAAAATGATTTGAGTTATAATATTTTATGGAGTTTTGGAAAATGAATGAGAAAAAGTGGAATAAAAAAAATTATAAAGTTAAAATATCGTTATAACATAATTTTTAATATTATTTTTGTTTTTGGATTTGAGAATTATTTTTTGTGTTTTGTTTAAAATTTTTAGAAAGTTGTAACAATTAGGTAATGATTAGATAAAAGAGTTGAAAAATTAAAAATTTGTAATTGAAAAATGTTTATATTTGAGTGATATTTGAGAAGAAAATGAGATGAGGTGAGATGAGATAAGATGAGATGAAATAATCTCATTTTCCAAACAACCCTATCTATTTCAAACACAAAAAAATAAAAAATAAAAAAGTTTTGCTACTCATCATACTTACTTAGAACTTACATCTATAGGTCAAGTTTCAAAATTCTACTCACCCAAAAAAAAAAAAAAAAAAAGTTTTGCTACTCATCATCCCACACACTTATTTTTATTTTATTTTTCTGTTTTATTCCTTCTAAACTAATTGAGTTCGTCTACTCATCATCTATACATGATTACACCCAAACTATTACACGGTGGTATAGTATGGTTCAAGGTGTCAATTCACAGGAAGTCGAAAGAAATACTACAAGATGCAAGCTTAAGGGAAAAGATTAAATGACAATATGATAAGAATATGGAAATTCTACCTAAAACATATAATTAAAATGAGATTAGGGCACAGATAAAAAGATATCTAAAACTTCAAGCTTCCATCAACCGGATCTAATACTTTGAGTTTTTCAATTCAAACTATATACACAATTAAGAATTATAACACCAAATTCCTAATTGAAATATATGACATTATATTCATCTACTTTCTTAAATTTGATTATAGAATCTATTCCTCCATTTACAAACTAAAATTTTCATATTTAAAAATGAGTATCAGATCTAAAGACGACACTATGTTCACAAACAATAATGTAGTGAAAGATCACATCAATGAGATGAAAAATAATAGTTTAAGTCACAATCATATATTCATAATCTTATAGCTCAACGAAATCAAATCATATCAAGATTTAATATAATTGTCTCAAACTTATAAAAATTCAAAATAAATAGAGAATTCAGTACTAGAATATTAAATATTAAAACTAAATCTATGAATTGATATAAAATCAAAATATGTTTACCAATAAATTTCTACCTAGATTTTACCTAAGATTTAATTCTCCTATGGAGAGTCCTATCCTCCATTGAAAGTCTCTGATCGTTTGAATTTGAATTTAAATCTGGTTGATATTTTCTTACGTGTTGTAGTCCACCTATCCCCATCCATATTTAATATTTCAAAAGTCCACTATCGGTTGAAAGTGAAACTCCTACTCGATTTTATCCACCTGCTTCACGTCTTCGTGGTGATGATTTAACCTCTATCTCAATGCATGAGATTTCCTTTTGAAAAGTCTTTCTATGTAGTCCACACATTTCCCACCTACCAACCGGTCAACATCTTCATATTTGAAATTTCAAATACATTTCACCCATTCATCTCACCAATTCATCATACATCCCATATATCTATTGATTCTTTTATAAAGTCTTGCTCTGTTGAAAGTCTTCTTAACATTGTGCTTTGACTCTCGTTTGAATGTGTGCTACGACCTCAACTTTGAAATTATATAAAAATATGCTTAAAAATATCTCAAAATAAATAAAAATTAAATTCAAGAATATAAATTAATTCCTAAGATTTCTATTCACATTTTAACATTTTAGCCAAATAATAGGATATTTAAAATGCACTTTCGTACACTTATCACACCCCCTACTTATTTATTGCTAGTCTCTAGCAATTTCTATATAAAATAGATGAAAGATGCTAAAGAAAATTACTAAAACAAGCCACAAATTTACATTTTCTAGATTTACATATTAAAACAATGAAAGGAATCCAATAACCCATCAAAATCAATCTACCTATAGCAATTCACAGAGTGTGTGTTCTCCAAGCCATATTCATCTTACCACTAATCCTGACACATGCAACATCAAGAACATCTTAAGCAAAATGTTTAACTCCATAACTCATGGATATAATAGTGTTTTGTATAAGAGCTCTCTCAATGGAGTTGACAAGTGGTGTGCAAACAATCATATGGAGACTTAGATAATTATGAACAAGCAACAAGCAAGTATTGATCTTATGATAGGAACACTAATAAATAAGAATTCAACCATTATTTTCACACGCTTACTTGGGATCAGAACGGTCAAAACAAAAGCTTGTAATGTGACTTTGATTAGACTATATATATATATATATATATATATATATATATAAGGAATGAAAGAAAATGATTCAAAAACTTCGAAGTCCATATCTAAGGAATCTTATTAAATATCTCAATAAACCACATTCCTCATTTGATGTAGTCTTCAGCCTTTCAAATCATCAAATAATGTCTCTTTTTCTTTTTTCTTTTTTTTTTCATTTATTTTTTTATAATATAATTTGTTGAATAAGTATATGTCACCTTAGTATTCTGCTATTTTTACCCAGCCTTTGTATTTATGCTTTTGAAGCTAACTCACTTGAACACCTAGTAACTCATGTTTTTCCCTTTTTTCTCTTTTTTTTTTTATTATTTGCAAAAAAAAAAAAAATCACATCTAGTACACTTCGAAGTAACAAGAGTAGGAGAAATCAGTGTATAGGTTATACTCCAATGTGGAGAGGTATGGATAATATAGGTATATGAAAAGAAGAAAAAAAAGGTTATATGTGTTTCTTGGCTCAAAGTTGGCTACTAGGGTCTATAATTGAAAGGGTTAGCTTGAAAAACTCAAACGTTAATCCTAAGTTGACCTTTATCATCCAAAGTATATTCGTCATTACACCACAAACCATGTAATAATATTTTCAAAAGAATTGCCCAATTCAAAAAATAAATGAACGATTTTCACAATTTTCAGCATGTATTGGCTGTGAATCTTCTCCAAAACTCACACATAAAGACTCAAGTAAAAGATTTTTCTAGATACATGTGTCAAACCACCATCTTATCACAAAACTTGGATGAGTGCATTAGATATCCTATTAATACCTCAGCATAATGATTAAGATGAGTTTGTTAAATTCACTAAGATGGCTGTGTATGAAAATGAGCACACATGTTAAAGGATGTATCTGTAATGCTACTAAAAAAAATTATGTCACATGTAAAAGTGCCACAGAGTTCAACAAGCATTTGTAAATGCATAATTTGCACCACCCTTAAGTTAAACGAAGCATTGTCCTCAATGTTTAAGAATCAAAATTGAATGTATAGTAACTGAAGAGGGTAGAATACACCTGATGTGTGACAAAGGCAGCCCGGTAAGCATAAGAGATGGCAAACTAAAATGTTAAAATGACACAATTCTTCAAACAGAAAACAACAACAAACAAAAAGAAAGAAAATGAACGGAAAGAAAATAAAAGAAAAAAATAAAAAAAATACCTACATGGTAGGGTCAAGGTTGATAGACTGGGTCTGCAAGTGGAATGTCTTCCACTTCACAAACTTATCTATCAATAAGTATTTTTAAGCGTTGACTATTTACTTAAAGACCTGGCCATCCCTAGGGTTTTTTTATTTCTATACCCTCTTTTCAAAAACATGTTTCACTACAAAAGGGTCAGTCTACCAGATTGTGAAGTCTATAATCATATAAGTATATTCGGTCATTTGGCTTAAACGTCTTCCTAAGAATATTTTTATCATGAAACACTTTCACTTTAGCCTTATAGATTTTAGAATTCTCACAAGTATCATTTCTCAACTCCTTTAACTCGGTCAACTGAAATTTTCTAAATTTATCTGTCTCTCTTATGTCAAAATTAAAATGTTTGATGACCCAATAAGCTTGATGCTCGAGCTCTTCAAGAAGGTGACAAGGTTTTCCAAAAACAAGCCTATAAGGTGACATACTTAATGGAATTTTGAAAGCTATACAGTAGGCCCAAAATGCATCAACTAATCTTAAAGACCAATCTTTGCAATCAAGGTTTATTGTTTCTCTAAGATTTGCTTAATTTCCCTGTTGGCAAGTTCTACTTGTCCACTTGTCTAAGGATGGTAGGCAGTAGAAATTTTATGAACAATCTTATACCTTTTTCATCAAAGCCTCAAATGAACGGTTGTAAAAGTGTGTGTCTCAGTCACTAATGATAGCACGTGGTGTACTAATGATACTGTCTTATTTTCTTTGTTCCTACAAGTTGTTGCCTCTACCCATTTTGACACATAATCTATTACTACAATAATATATTGGGATCCAAAAGGAGGGAACGATCTCATGAAATCAATACCCCACTAATAAAAAATTTCAATCACTAAGATCGAGTTTAAGGACATCATATTACGACAGGATAAAGCTCTTAGCTTTTGACACTTTTCGCATGAGCGATGTTCGCATAAAAATATATCTGCAAGTGCACATAATCGTAACAAATAGTAAAGTGTTTTAAAGAAAAAGGTTATCGAACTCACATGGAATAATTATGCTATTGAGTATTGAAATTGACTAAAATAATTACTATTTGGAAAATCAAAATTTGAAGAATGATTTATCTAAATTATACTGAAGAGAAGAGCATTAAAATTAAGATTTTAAAAATAATAAGAAAAGATCTAAAACATTTGATTTTACCTAGCAAATCCCACACAACTTATTCTTCCTTGTTATATAATCTCAATTTTTTCAAGTTGATGATAAAAATCCCTTAACTATTTAATATTTTCTCTCAAATAATATCAAAAATATCTTCAACTAATAATTCTATATTAGTTGGAGACTCATTGTTCTTTGAATTTTTCTTGAAAATCACACTGGTCGCGATAAAGCTTCTCTGCTTTCGCTCAACTAATGGTATTTAATCCTAGAGCTTTAATCACAAATTACCTCTCGGTCTCATTGCAATCCAAAAGATCGAACAATAGTTAGCTAGAAAATTGTAAGTATTAAGAACAATGAATAAACTCTCAATCATGGAAATATTTAAAATAAAATAACTTAGAATATAAATTGTGTTTAATGCTAGACTACATCAAAACTCTAGAAAATAGAATTAGCTCATAATGAAATTAAAAAGAAAAAGAATAAAACTGGTGTTCTTCGTTGGAGTTAGTTGATGAAGCATGCAGCTCTCGCCTCTGCTTCCCTAGATTGGCCTCCTTGAAAGAAACTCAAATAATAAACTTTAAAATATTGAAACCTAAACTCAGACTCTCTAAAACTCAAAACTAAAAAAAAAAACTCAAAAACCAAAGACTAAAACTTAAACTAAGATTAAGAACCAAGACCCTCTATTCATCTCACAAGACGGGATTAAATAGATGTCAAAACTCAAATCCGGAAATAAAATAAATGTGATTACAATCTAGCCTAATAATATGGAAAATAGTTTCTAAAAATAGATGTTAACATAAAAGGAAATTATCCCAATAATATCGGAATTATCTAAAATGGAAGACTCAGTGATATGCGGCTGAATTGCGGAGTTCGAGAGGATTCGGTCGCCAATAGATTGATTGCGAAACTCAGAAGGGTCCCACCGGATAGATGCTGTGTGTGCGCTTAATATAACTATGATGGAGGTCACAAAATAAACGGGCGTGGAGGTCACAAAGACCACACGGCCATCTCCTCGCCTATCGAGTGAAAATACCTTCGACTGGATGAAAGACTCATTTCACCTTCTCTAGTTGTTGCCCACAATATCGTTTAGGTTGGTCTTTTCAATTAATCGTTTAGACTAGTCGCACAATCTAACCGCCTAGAGCCTTGTTGCCAAGTCTTCGCACCTTCTGGTCGCGCCTTCTGATCGCGAGTCTCATCGCCTACCGAGAAAGATCTCTTTACTACCCACGGGACAAGGCTCCTCGTCCAAATCTCATCGGTTCTCTTCAGATCTTGCTGCCTCTCATTGGTCTAGATTAGTAGTCTCTTCTTTTATACTACAATGCTCTCATTTTGTACTAAATCTTCTCATTCATTCAAATCTAAAAAAATAAATAAAAATATGCAGAAATAAAATAATATCAATAGTAGTGATATTTTTCATAAATAGAAGAGTGATCAAAATCACATAAAAATAACACTTATCAAGCAACAATATATGTTTGCATCTTTAAACAAGGTAGGCCAATAAAATCCATACTGTAGAATTTTTGTCGTTATTTTTTTTATTGAAAAATGGCCCCCACAAGTTTGGGTATGACAAAGTTCTAAGACGCTAGCAATCTCTTTATCAGGGATGCAACGCCTTATAATTTGGTTAGAGTAATATTTGAAAAGAAAAGATTCATTCTAATAGAAATTGTGTACATTAGCCATGAACTTCCTCTTGTCTTGCGCGCTCCAATCTGTCAATATCTCGTCTGCAGTCAAATAATTCACAATATGAGCAAACCATGATAAATAGGAAATAGGCAAGAAATACTCATCTGAAAAATCATTCATAATTGGCAAGTGGTCAATGGTGTCCTCAAATGTGAGCCTCGAGAGATAGTCGGCCACTACATTTTTAACTCATTTCTTATCTTTGATGGTGATTCAAATTTTTGCAAAAGTAAAATCCATCATATTAATTGTGCTTTAGCATCATTCTTTGTGAGAAGGTACTTAAGGGTTGTATAATTTGTGAAAATTATAATAGGAGAACCAATAAAGCAAGTACGAAACTTGTCTAAAGCAAAAACTACAGCTAGCAACTCTTTTTCAGTGGTTAAGCAATTCATTTGAGCATATTTAGAGTTCTACTAGTAAACGACATAGGGCTTCCCTTCCATTCGCTGTCCAAGGACAACACCTACAATATAATCACTAGCTAACATCTTTAAGTAGGAGGTTGTATAGCAGTCTAAATATGGTAGAAAAATTCAATATGAGCCTCCTATAAAAACTTGCATGACCAAGAAATGATCTAACATCCTTTACTATCCTAGGTGTAGGTAACTTAGAAATTAATTCAATTTTAGATTAATCAACCTATATCTCATTGAAAGAAATAATATGCCCTATGACAATACCTGAAAGTAACATAAAGTGACAATTTTCTCAATTCAAAACCACTTTCTTTTCCTTACAACGGGTCAACACTCTCTTCAAATTCAACAAGCATGCATAAAAAAAAAGTTTCAAAAATAGTCAAGTCATCCTTAAAAACTTTCATGCAATTTTCAATCATGTCACTAAAATTGCTCATCATGCAGCATTGAAAAGTGGTTTTATCTTGGTCTTCTAATGCAATTTCAATTTGACAGTAACCAGAATAACCATCCAAACAATAATAAAATGGGTGACCAGCTACATAATCAATGATTTGATCAATAAAAGGGAGGGAAAACCATCTTTTCAAGTGGTGGCATTCAATTTTCTGTAATCAATACACATCTGCCATCCAATCACAAGTTTTGTAGGTACTAACTCTCCTAATTCATTCTTCACAGTAACGCCTGACTTTTTTGAGACAACCTGCGTAGTACTAACCTATTTACTGTTAGCAATATGATATATAATTTATGCATATAACAGTTTCAACATTTCATTTTTTACCTCTTCTTTTATGGTAGGACTAAGTCTGCATTGAGAGTCTCTACGATAGCAAGTTCTTTCCTCTAAATTAATTTTATGAGAACAGACTAAGGGGTTAACACCTTTGATATCTGCAATGCTCCTATGGCTGACTTGTGCACATTTAAAGTTTAAAGTAATTGCTCACCTTAAAATTCAGACAATTCAGATGAGATAATAACAAGAAAACTATCACCTCAACCAAGGAAATCATTTTATAAACCCTTAGGCAAATGTTTCAATTCAACTCTTGGTACTTCCATACTTGAAGGAATCTATTTTTCACTTTTCTTAGGCAACTCCTTAAATTTCGGTTGCCAAATCCGAGTGCCATAATCCTATATTTCATAAAAAAATAACACAAATATCAACAACATCAAACGAATCACTAATAGTACCAAAATCAAAATTAACAACAAAATATTCAAGGGATCAGAATTATGAGTTGTGTGAACTCTCTTGTCTATGATTGCGACAATCATGTACGTTTGGTAGTACTCATTATCCTCTTTTGGCTGTTTACCAATATGAAAAATATTTACCTCGAGAGTTATATTCCCAAAAGAGAGTTTCATTATACCATTCCTGCAATTAATAAGAGCATTAGCAGTAGTAAGGAAATGTCTACATAAAATTAAAGGAATTTTAGAACTAGAGTCAACAACAAAACTCGTGTCAAGATTAAGAAATCAACATGATAATAAAACTTATCAATTTAATCAAAACATCCTCCACCACACCCCGTGGTATTTTGATTGAACAATCAGCCAATTGCAATACCATAGTAGTTGGTTTGATTTCTCCCAACCCTAGCTATAAATAAATGGAATACAACATCAAATTTATCCTAGCTTTTAAATCTAGCAACGTTTGCCCAAACTCATGATTCTCAATATTACATGCAATGGTTGGACAACCAGGAGCCTTATACTTAGGAGGAATTCGTTGCTCAATTAGAGCACTAACTTGCTTTGTCAGGAATGTTGTATTCTTAATATGGTGATTTCTTTTAACTGTACACAAATCTTTCATAATTTTTGTATAAGTAGGAACTTGTTTAATAACATGCAAATGAGCGAGACTAATTTTTACCTGCCTCATGTTCTCTAAGATTTCATTACTAGGATCTAAAGTTCGCATACTCGATTTTAAAGTTCGAGGAAACTTTGCCTTAACTGGGCTCTTTATTACCTCGGCTTCCTTGGACAACTCAGCATCACCATTGCTTTGATCATTTTCAACATCTTCTGACTTATTAGTTGTTGTGATGTGTAAGGATTTACCACTTTGTGTCACAATGGCATTGACATCTTTCAAATTTTCTTACGTGGAGCACTCTTGAGTTAGGTGATCTATCCAACCACACACAAAACCCAGTCTAAAGGACTTTACATGAGTAGCTATATGTGTTGGTTCTAAATCTTTAGTTTTTAACACCTCTAACTCCCTAATAAGTATTTTAACTTTAGCTTTTAGGTTATCATCTTTTCTAAGATGGTAAATTCCACCACAATTTAGATTTCCAGCAGGCCATGACCTATTTGCACTCTCAGTAGCACTAGGTCCGATCCAAGTGTGAGCTTTTTCAGCAAGCTCATTGAGATATTCTATAGTCTCATTTGGATTTTTCTGAAAAAACTCACTATTACACATCATCTCTATGAATTGACACTCTCTAGGTGTAAGTCCCTCATAGAAGTAACTAACTAAGCACCAGTTCTCATACCCATGGTGAGGATACATACTTAACAACTCCTTAAACCTCTCCCAAGCCTGATACAAAATCTCACTATCCTTTTGTGCAAAAGTGGAAATCTGGCTCTTTAAAGCATTGGTCTTATGTTGGAGAAAATATTTATTAAAGAAGACCCGTGTCATCTCATTACATGATCCTATTGATCGTGATCTTAGTGAGTACAACCAGCTCTTTGCTCTATCATTCAAAGAGAAAGGAAATAACTTAAGTTTCACAACATCATCTGTAGCATTATGACTATGGAAAATCGCAACTACTTCCTCAAACTCCCAATGTGCAAATAAAGATTTTCATTCTCTAAACCATGAAATGTGGGAAGTAGTTGTATCATCTCTGTTTTAAAATCAAGTTGACGAGTATTGGCTAGAAACATGATGCATGATGGTGTGGCTGTGCGTATAGGGTGGAGGTAATCCTAAAGAGTTCTAGGGAGTTGATTCTTGTATTCACTCATTTCTTCAGGACTAGATGAATTGTCAAATAAATAATTTAAGAAATTTGATTCTGACTCTAGCACAGACCTACAAGCAAATCTACTCAAAGTGTCCCTATATTTGTGCATGCAAGGTGAAAAAACTAAAAACTAAAAAAAAGTTACTACGAAAATAAAAAGAAAAAAAATAATGCAGAAACCTAAAAGAGGGAACGAAATTACCACATTTACAAACTGCTGAAGTAAATTATGGCTTGTATTGATTCTTGCACCGTAATCCCTGGCAGTAGTGCCAAAATTTGATTACGCACAAACTATTACGCAGTGGTATAGTATAGTTCAGAATGTCGATCTATAGGGAGTCGAAAGAAACACTACAAGATGCAAGCTTAAGGGAAAGGATTAAACGACAATATAACAAGAATATAAAAGTTCTACCTAAAGCATGCAATTAAAATGATATTAGGGCACGGATAAAAAGACAAATAAAGTTTCAGGTTTCCATCAACTGGATCAAATACTCTGACTCTTTCAATCTAAACTATATACAGAATTAAGAATTATAACACCAAATTCCTAATTGGAAGATATGACATTATATTTATCTACTTTTTCAAATTTAGTTCTAGAATCTATTTCCCCATTTACAAACCATAATTTTCATATATAAAAATGAATTTCAGATCTAAAGACGACACTATATTCACAAACAAAGATCACATCAATGACATGAAAAATAATTATTTAAGTCACAATCATTTAGTCATTATTCCATAGCTCAACGAAATCAAACCATAGTAAGATTTAATATAATTATCTCAAACTTATAGAAATCTAAAATAAATAGAGAATTTAATCCTAGAATCTTAAACAATAAAACTTAATTTATGAATTAAAATAAAGTTAAAATATTTTTACCAATCAATTTCTATATTAAACTTTACTCAAGATTTAGTTCTCTATAGAAGAATTGAAAAAGTAAAAATAACATTTTTCTCTTCTTCTTTAGAGTTATTCGTCCCCTGTATGTGCCGTCAAAAAATTGTTATATCAAAAGTCTCTAGCCGTTTAAATTTAAATTTAAATTTCTGACCATTTGAATTTAAATTTAAATTTGGTTGATATTTTCTCACATGTTGTAGTCCACCTAGCCCATCCACATTTAATATTTCAAAAGTCCACCATCGGTTGAAAGTGAAATTCCTACTCGATTGTATCCACCTGTTTCATGTCCTTGTGTTGATGATCCAACCTCTATCTAATGCATGGGATTTCCTTTTGAAAAGACTCTCTATGCAGTCCACACGTATCCCACCTACCAACCTGTCAACATCTTCATATTTGAAATTTCAAATACATTTCACCCATCCATCATATATCCCGATATTTCTATTGATTCTTTTATTCTCTTATAGCATTCTCATTGGATTAGTTAAATCTAATAAGAATTTAGCTATTAAGTCATAAAATAGGTCACATTGAAATAGTTATAATCCAAATATTTGAAATATAGCTACAGTAACATCTAAATTAATTTCCAAATTTGAAACACACTATTCATTCATCAAATCCATTTTATATTATTTCTTTCTCTCTCCCGAATTCATCATCGCTACGTAATCCGAGTTTCCCCTTCCCACGGTTTTCCTCATTCCCTCGCAAAACCCTTCGCCTAGACCTGAGTATTTCATCTTCGACCATACAGACTCACCACCACACCACCACCCCACTTCTCGTCAGCAACAACGGCACAACACCACCGAGCCAACGCACTCCTACTCTCGACGGAAACGACCAAAACCCCTATTTCTCTCGCCGATCTGCTTCTCCGAAGCTAAGGTAATATCTTTTCATGTATAAGTTTTGATTCTCTTGATGATTCCTAATTTTATTCCGCACCTCACCGTCCCTCTCATTCCTCTTCTCCAAACCCTAATCTTTGATTGTGGATGAGTTTAACTGTTTGTGTATCTTCATTTCTATCTCTATTTATGATTGAGGGTTTGGATGTAAATGTATTTCCATGAGGATTACACATCTGTTTGTGTATTCCGAGAAAAATAAAAAATTTATAGAAATATGTTTGTGTAAAAATTCGCTACTCTGTTTCTATTTGTGTATACAAAGAAAAAGCAAAAATTTGTATAGAATTTTAGATGTGTATATTCCTCTACTCCGTTTCGGTGAGGATTGTCCATAATTTATACAAGACCCATTGTAATAGAATAGCAACAATTTAGACACCAAGTTTACATTTGAATAAACTACAACTACGGTAGTTTCTCTACTTTGAAATTTGAAGTTTGTGGTATTTCGGTAAACTTGCTTGTTTAGTTACTATTGCATTGCATAGCATGTTACCTCCAGGTTAGAAACTTGTGGGAATGTGGTTGCTATTGCATTGCTATTTGAAGTTTGTGGTATTTCAGTAAAAAAACAGATTCCCATTGTGCTGATTTTAGTGTAAACAGATTCCAATGGATCACGTCTAATGAACGTACGTCGTCAATGGGAGGCAGATGCTCTTTGGGTAGCCCTTCGATCTCGATGTTGTGTCATTGCTTGCATCATTTGAAGTTCTTGATCAGAATAATCATCATATATAATATGATCATCACTCCAAAAGGGATCCATAGAAAATTGAGTGGTGTGTTGTAGAAAGATTGGAAGAAGGAAGATTGGAAACCTCAATAGGATTTGTTTGTGATGAGTGGGAAGTACTAGGGGTTGGTCTATTTATAGGATTGCTTCAAGACTATTAGTTACAACAATATTTTCATGCAAACGAATATAGTTGTACTGATTTTAGTTGATGATACTATTGTTGAATGGAGGAAAGTTTGGTGAGGAAAGATAGTTGGATGGAAAATAGAGTAGATATGGTTGTTTGATAGAAGAAAGTTTGGTAAAAGAAGATGGCTGGATGAAAAATTTAGTACATATGATTATTATATAAAAGAAAGTTTGGTAAAAAAACTATATGGTAGAAGAAAATTTGGTAAAAAAAAAAATATATAGTTGGACGGGAAATATTGGATTGGTTTGTAAATTAAGACATTTATATAGAATTTTAGATAAGTTTAATTAGACGTTTGTGGTTATAGCATTAAATGACAATTGGAAAAATATAATTTTTTTAACCCATAATTTAATTAGAATATGATTACTAATTAATATATAATATTATGAATAGTAAAATATGATAAAATAAAATATTTTCATAATTAAAAAAATTAAAATATTTTTGAAATTATTAATTACTTATGAATAAATAGTTATTCTAATATAGAGATTTAATGTGAATAGCTAAAGCCAAATTTATCTTTTATTATTTTATTATCATATAATGAAAAAATGGTTATTCCAATATGGAGATTTATGTAAATGGAATAACTAAAAGTTAAATTCATCTTACATTCATAAAAAATGTACTTTAATTTTAGCTAATCCAATGAGAATGCTCTTATAAAGTCTTGCTCGGTTGAAAGTCTTCTTAACATTGTGCTTTGACTCTCGTTTGAATGCGTGTTGCAGTCTCTTTTTTATAGATTCTAAAATTAAATATAAAAAATATATTTATAAATATTTTAAAATAAATAAAAGTTAAATTCATAAAAATAAATTAATTTTTAAAATTTTTATTCATATTTTAACATTCTAGTTCAATAATAAGGTATTTAAAATGTACTTTCGTACACTCATCAACACACTACACATTTGATAAGAGAAAAAGAAATAAAAAATAAAAAATATGAATAATATATAGTGTGGAGACGATGAATTGATTTTTTTGTTTAAAAAAAAAAAGAAGAAAAGTTTCAAAATTGTACTTGTACTGTTATGTTACTCTCCTATGAAAAACGATTGCGTAGCATTTGATCACCACATCATGACAAATAAAAGAAAAGTGTAACATGTCATATTAGGCATAGTCATTTTTTAAAATTTAATAAAAAAATGTATTGTCCGCATGCCACATTAGCATGAAAATTAAAATAATTTTTGTTAGAAAATAGAATAAAGTCACAAATTTAAAAGAATCAACAAAATAAAAAATAAAAAAACAGAAAAACAGAAAAATCTTAGAAAAAACTAAAATTAGAAACCATAAAATTATAAAAATAGTTAAAGAAAACACTTAAAAAAAATAAATCTAAAAAAAAAATTGAAAAAAATTACCAAACAATAAAATTGAGAAAAAAAAAAAAAAAAAAAGAGGTGGCCGTCTATCCCAATCTAGGCCACACAAAGAGATGGCCGACACTTATGGGCCACCCAAGCGGGGGGAGGCAGGGCCACGCCTCGGATAGTCACTTGAGGGCTAGTGGCATTGGCCAATCCATAGTGGGCAGCCTAATCTGGGCCACCCAAATGGGTTGCCCACCGTTGTCGCCACATTTTGCCTTTTTATTTTTATTTCTTTTTAAAAATTCTCTAAATTTATGTTTTATTTTAGTTAATATGTTTTTATCCTTTTCAGGTGTTAATACTTATTTCTAACAACTCTCAATAATTTTTATTTATACTTTTATATGTTCTAGAAATTTAGTTTGTAAATCTGTTCAGTTTTTTATTTTTTATTTTTTTGATAGATTTATAACTCTATTTTAATTTTTAGTTTTTCCCTATTTTACTGATTTCCTTTTTATTGCTTTACCGTTCATATTGACCGTGTATTTTTTTTTTTCTAACTTGAATGCTGATTGCATAATCTACACATGTCTTTTGGTTATTCATGATTGTTAATGCCTAAAATCTTGCCACAAGTCAAAAATAGAGAAAAAGTCGTCCCAATCCACAATGGTGACTCGAGCTTTGATTGGTGTCATCTGTAGCCCACGATGGAGGTTCGGGACGGTGGTACGGTACGCATAAGTACATTCATAACAACGAATAGAAAGTACATACAACAAATGTAAATAGAGAGGAGATACAAATTTACGTGGTTTGGCACAAGACCTACGTCCATGTGTTATTTGGAAGAAAAATCATCTATGAAATAAGTAATTTACAGTCTTTCATGATTTCTCTATCATATCTTGCAGTACAATGGAGTCGGGATCCCTTTAGCCCAGAGCAGATAAAAAATGACATCTCGTCTCCTATTGTTGAAGAAGAAGCCGAACCCTCATTTTATCATATCTTGGATCCCTTTTTATATCGACCTTGGGAGTAGAGAACATCAGCCTTATGTCAACTCACTGTCTCCTTTGCGTGTTTGACCCCCCTTTATCTCTTTTCTTTTTTTTTACCGTCATTTCTCTCTTACATGTCTAAACTCTAACCTCCCCTCTTATCTTGGTCCATGTCTCTTCCTTTCTTTCTCATCTTTTCTTATTTCTTGACGATGGCCCTTTGGTGGGTTCCAATCAATTGTCTCGTTAGTATTTTCGACCAAAGAAAATAACAAAGTTTTGATGAAGTGACCATTTTGAAACTTATAACCATACAAGTGGTAAAGTTATAAATGCCAAAACCTTTTTACGAAGATGAGCACTTTTGGACAAAAAGAAACTTTGGATGAGTAGGGAGACAAAATGGTTTGATATAGTAAGTTGAGATGAGATAAATTGAGATAAAGTTGAAATTTGAATAAAATATTGTTAGAATATTATTTTTTAATAATATTATTATTTTGATATTTGAAAAAATTAAATTATTTATTATATTTTGTATGCAAACTTATAAAATTTATAATAATAAGATGACATGATACATATGAGAGATGGATTGAGATATTAAGATTTCGAGGTCTCAACGCTGAAAGAAGTGAACTTTGGTCTCCTTGCTGCAAGCATATTGAGAGACTCGGATCTCAACTATTGATTAATACACATGCTTCTAAACCTTTCTAAAAAAGGTACCTGTTTTGATATTAGGGACTTTTTTTTTTTTTAAAAAAAAAAGAGCCGGTAGCCATATGGAAGTGGCCCCGTCCCAAGTTTATTAATAAGCCCTCACTTATGGCGGAAGAATACCGTGGTTACAAGCCAAGTATGAGGGAGTTAACAGATAAGAGAAAACAAAAACCTCCCAAATACAAACCAACCTAAGAACCAAAACAGCAAGAAAAATATAACAAAATAGAACTGAAACTAACAGGCCTATAAAAAAGCCTATAAAAATGAAACATGAAAATAAAACTAAACAGGCCTATAACAAAACAATAAAACATCTAAACACACCTAACAAAAAAAAAAAAAAAAAAACAAAAAACCAGAAAACAACAAAAACAAACCTGGAACTCAGACTAACAACGAAAGTACGAAATGCCTAGAAAATCCAGCCACACAATACCTTTTAAATACCTGGAAAAATCTTGGTTGCCGTTATACGTGACATTCAAACCCATTTCGCCTTCTCTAGCAAGAAAATCCGCTGCACTGTTACCTTCCCGCAATTGATGAACCACAACAAAATTGAGCCCCTCAAGTTCCTTGCGCAAAACCTCCCAAAAATCCCAAAGATACCACACAGAGCATTTACCCTTACAAAGCCAATCAACAACAATTTGTGAATCACTTTCAATAATCACATTAATCATATGGAGCCGTTTGCACAATCTAATACCATCCAGAATTGCTTTCATTTCAGCGCCATTATTCGTTCCCACCCCATAATGGGCAGAAAAAGCCCCTTTTACCAGACCATTCCAATCTCTAATAATGCCGCCCCCTCCCGAATTACGAGGATTACCTCTACAACTCCCGTCGCAATTAAGCTTCACCCAGCCCGAAGGAGGTCTGGACCATTTAACAATTTTACTAGGTCTCATAGAAATGCGAGGCCTCTCTAAATTAAAATCTTCCAAAATTTTCAAGTCGTGCATGGATAAATGACTAACAGAGTTAATATTATTCGCCAAAGATTTAATCCACACCCGAACACTTCTCCAAACAATCACAGCCGAATCATACTTTCCATCCATTCTAGCCTTACAATGTCTCTTCCAAAGGCACCAAGTGATGATACAAGGAATTAAACCAACAAGAGTACCTTTAAAAGAGGATTTTTTTGCATAAGAAAACCAGCCAGCTACTCTATTTTTCCACGGAAGACTACGTCTACAAGGGATACCCAAAACAGTATTGGCGTACAACCAGACCTCAAAAGCCACAGCCCCCATAGAAAAAATATGGTCAATATCTTCCATACACCTCCTATCACAACAGTCACACGCGGAGGCAAGAGACACACCTTTACTTTGAACCTGAACGTCCACAGGCAGACAATCCAACCAAATTTTCCACAAACATATAGAAATTCGCTTAGGAAGAAGCTGGTGCCAAAACCAATCATGCCAAGGTAATTCCTAACCTCTCTTTCTCACCACCTCCCAAGCTGTACGAGTAGAAAACCTGCCATCAGTAGAAGGCTTCCACACAAACAAATCCGGACCATGATATTAGGGACTTGAAAAGGAATTTATCTTTATATTTTTAGATTGGAAAATAGCTATAAAAGAATTGTAAGTTAATGTTTATTTTTTCCATAAATTTTAGAGAAAGTCCTTACATTTTACACGTTTTCCCCCATTAAGTTTTCAGTTTTACTAGT